>NW_020442430.1:627288-663738 GCF_000699045.2 Agrilus planipennis
CATTAGTTTTACCTTTGAATATTGTTTAAGAATGACTATATAAATATTTACATGCCTAGAAATGTATAAAAATTGGCATATATATTAACTTTGAACCCCCATAACTTTTTATGGGGTGAGACCGCCACGAACTTTTTATGGTACAGTGGTGGGGGAGACCTCCTCTTTCGATCCCCCCCCCATCATCCAGACCTTTACCTGTATAATGTATTGTAAAAATTCATTCATGGATGTTTGGATGTTAAACTCGAAAAACATGGATATAAATTTACGTTTCAACTGTAACATGAAGAATGCTTTTATGGGCAATTAACAGGTTGCATCGTTATTTTTAAATTAAAAGTAGAGCTCTCTATATTAAGCGTGTTTACCAATTTTAATTTTTGTAGTTATGATGCATAAAAATTTACTGTTTCCAGACAAGTTTAAAATGGCATTGTAATTCAGATGATATGTTTTTGGCAGTGAAATGTCAGCTCGTTATAATTGGTATTTTCTCGATATAGTTTTCAAAATTTAATCGTGACGGTAGTAGGTGAGCGTTTAAAAAAATCGTGTAGGACATTCTGGATTAAATGCAATCATAGCAACGGCGTTTCAATGTGCTTTTTATCAAAGCACTATTTGCTGATAAACCCGGCCCACCTGTATTTGATGCTGTTACATACATAGTATCCATAAATTCTTATTTAGGAAATTGGTACAACGTTAGTAGGTACATCCAAATTATTTATTTAATACCTACTTACCTACTGTGTTAGTAGGTCGATTAGCAACCGTTTAAATAGCGAAATTATAATTAATGATAGTCAAGTCTAAAGTCGGGAGTCGAATTCAAGATCATGCACGGTGGTGAGACGACTCCGCCTATATTGACCAACTGCTTAATATGAAGTAATTGCAGTGTTAAGCTTGGTTTTCATATTCAATTCTCTATAGGAAAGTTTGAATATAATGACTTTAAAATAACATATCGTTTATTGTGACTGATTCTCAAGAAATCATATCCGGCTATAGTGAAACGAATGATTTTCGCTCATTTTTCTAACGGTTTTTATGTATATTGATATTACAATTCATCGTTCTTTTTCTGTTAATAAATGTGTACAATTTGTAGTTTTTCTCTCTATTAAACTAAATAACTAACCAAAATAGAAAGTTATTTATTTTCTAAGACTATGCTTTATATGACGCCCGCTTAGTATGACGTGTTTGTCATTTACCATCGATGACACTATAAGCGGATCCTACTGTACTATTATTTTATTGTAAAAATTATTAATTAACTATACTTAAGTTGTTGACAAATTGTATAATCTACTTTCAATATTAGGTTAATGTAATTAAATCCGATTTCTAAACATATAAATTCGCTTTATTATAGCAATGCAGAGACAGATTAAAGTTTTTTACTTCCAAAAATATTAATTTTCTTTTGAGTTTGTTTCTAATTAGGTATAAAATGTAGGCAGCGAAAAATTTTTATCTACGATCATTTCTTCTGCAGTTGTTTTGGTACCTGGTATACCATATAGGTACTTTTTGTGACTAATATTTTTACTGAAATTCTCACTTTGAATTATTTGAACTTTGAAGTTACCTTTACTTAATAAATAAGATACCTATTCAAAAAATAAAGAAAATCGAGTCAACTTGTTTAAGATTTTTTTTTTCTCGTTATAGTTGAAGTAATACAGATTATTAAATCGATTTAATGAGCCGTTCTATCTACTTGACATAAAAGATTAACTAAGTTTACCGTAGCAAATAATTATTTACTTCCGTACATGCGCTAATTACAAGTTAATTACTCGTTTGTGCATTCCGCCGCTAACAGCTGTTATCAGTCAAGGCACCTATGGGAAATACCTTTGCAAAGAACACGATTATCCTTTCCGCTCTCCTATTTCTTAAGATACCTGTTTTTTGAATGCGCATAATTTATGAACAAAACCATTTCGTTGTCAATAGAATGTCTAATTGCTTTTCTAGTAAATTGGCGGATATTGTATTTATTTCCCGATAGATACTTAAAGATTAATACTTTTGTAATGTAATGTTAAGTGCTTGACTTACCGTTACAAGTAGCGAAGTATACATACAAGTGCTGGTTCTTACCTGAAACAAAAAAAAATAATATAAGAACCTTTATTTGTCTATGCCTAATGGTATATTGTGGATATGCTCGAGTTTCATCCTTCATCCTCGTGTGTATTTATCAGAAAAATCGAAATAGTAGTAAATTATCGTAATCAATAATTAATATACATAATATCTAATANATTTTTGAAGAAATTTTCCCGCTCCTAACGTTTTCTTTTGATTTAATGGGCAACGATACGGAATAACGTAGTCGATGCCGTCTTGCAAACGTTTGCCTTTTATTGTTTTATTATTCCTTTGGGTATTCTGACCGTGACCATGTTTTATACAACATACGCATGAAGGTCCCTTTAAGGAGATGATTTTTTAACAAAATTGTTTTTTGTAAATATTTTTGCCGGGTGCGAAATATGGACGATGGATGTAGTGGAAACGCTGAAAAGTAAAGATTAGAAGTGTTCGAAATGTGGTGTTGCAGGCTAATGATGAGGATACCGTGGATAGAGACGGTTAGATATGAAGAGGTATTAGAAAGAGTAGAAAGGAGTAGTTAGAAAGCGGAGAACTCTATGGAAGTTAAAAAGTATTGTTGAATCATGAATAGTAGTGCGAGTAGAAAACAAGGTTTAAAACTTTTAATATGTCTTCAAATATAAAGAAACATCTCGTTGATATTTCCAGTAGTAATAACCGCACATTCCAGCAATGCAATTTTAGTAGATAAAATGGTCAATTTTTCCGTGCAGTACTGTACGGGTTATACGCTCCTCACCGGTTAAGAGTTTGACCGAGAGTTGTCTCCTTTTTTTTTCTGGCCTAGTGCTGTTTTTTTCTACTTTGCGCCGGTCAAGCTAAAGATCACATCGCTAGAGAAACTAAATGAAGTATAGGACACTTTCTTAAACATGAGACATATTAGAAGCAGAAACAGAAAAGGAGTAGTTCGCAAATAGTTAAGGATGTGGGATGATCTAGTGTTGGGGAAATGCGAAGATTAGCTTAGGAAAAGTGGGGGTGTGTATTCGACTAGACTTAGGACTGATGATCTAATGATGATGAATTTCATACGGTTTTTGGGATGCGGACTTCCGCATTCACATTGTAACTTCATGTGCTGTTTTTCTTCCATCATCACTTACTTCGCTGGAGCAATTGTGTGGGTTACAAAGGGGAGCAATTTTTGAGTTTAACTTGTGTATTTTAGTTCGATCAAAGTGGTCTAGATGCACCGAAAGCTCCACTGTCGGAAATCAGTTTCTTGGCAAAGTATCAACGCCACAAAATGGCGCACTAATGAACGACGCTACATGCGCTTCCGCTTCGCATGGTGAAAGGAACTTCTTTCTTTCATTCGATGCGCCTTTTGCAAGCACATCAGTCTTCGCTGCGTCAGGAACAGGGTCGTATTCGGGCAGCAACTGAATAAAAGCCTCGCACCACCATTGCACCGAACGACTGTTTTCTTTCAATTAAAACAGTAGCGAAAACTTTAAAGCAAAATAAACAGTCGCAGTCGGTTTCGAGATATAACGAAACTAACATTCGTATGATAAAAGTATGTTTGAAAATTTATGTAGATTAAACTTGAAACTTGGATTATTTATCTATGGAAAGTATAAGGTACAGTTTCGGTCATTGTTTTTATGTGTAAATTTGGCAAAAATTGCGGCAAACTATTTTTTATAAAATTTAGTGCTGTTAATAAAATTTCTCGAAATTCAATTTGGCTTATCATGTAGATGTTTGTATTAAATGTATGTATGTATGTATGTATGATGTTGAGAAACGATCAAAGGGCGGCATACGACATGTTATAGCAAAATTCATGAAAAATAATAAAGGATATCTACTTATGTAGTTTAAACATGGCTGGTTAATGTAAGTATTTCATATACAATAGAACCTCTATAAGATAAAGAACTGCAAGACCAAGACTGAATTTGGGCAACACTACGGTGGATAGATGTCAATAATGTTTTAATGATGCTTGGAATTTTTTGTAATGTATGAAATTTATCCAGTTCGTTGTGCTATGGATTTGTGGGTCCACCAAACATGCGTTTAGAATAGGTGTGAATGCACTAGAGTGTTCTTGAATGTTTCTAGTGTGGTCCTCAGCCAGAATGCTCTCGAATGTCAGGTAGAATGTTCTATAGTGAACTGGACTGGAAGAATCAAGAATGTTCTATAATATTTAAGGACCATTTTGTCTGATTGGTGGAGTTAGACAATTTCGAACAGGGTCCAAATGCCGGAGAGTTCTTCAGTCTGGAATTGCGAGTCGACCACTAAACACCCCTTAAGAATATGTGACAATGTAAACCCAGTTAAGCAGGCTATCGTCAGCTAATTAGAAAAAAATACTTAAACAGCTATAGTTACTTAAGCCATTTAATGTCAACATTTACAATATTTTAAGGTGCAAACCGAAACTCCAAACTAATAGACGATATTAAAAATGTTACAACACTGCCCAGTTCATCGCAAACCTAACAAAATTTTCTTACATTACTTTTTCACCCTATAGCTTCAGGAATAAAAAGAGGGTTTTAGGAAATACAAAAAATAAATTATTAGTGCGTTCTTTTGATTTAAGAGGTGTTTTATGTCTTAAATATGAAATTAAATATGCACAGCCTTATATAAATTCTCACTGACTGTCGTTAGCAGAATAATCGTCTCTGAAGAATCGAACCGTTTAACTGTTGGGTACTTTGGCTATAATACGAGGGTGGATTGATAAGTTTCCGGCCTAACCAAGAGATGACGCCACTAGGCCTACCTTGAGGTGACATTCTATAGTACCATCCTTGGATAGCTTGTAGCTATAGTTTCAGCCCGATCTCCTTGCTAGTGTAGGTTTGACAGCACGCTGAACAAGACGCCTCTGTGGTTTTCGTAAAAATGGAAAAGCAGGAAAATCGTGCTGTCATCAAATACTTTTATTTGAAGGGGTTAACGCCGAAGGAAATTAAAAAAGAGATGGACTCAACACTGGGGACATCCTCCCCGTCATATTCAACCGTTAAGCAGTGGGTTTCCGAGTTTAAAAAGGGTCGTGTGAGCACCTCTGATGGGCCTCGCTCAGGACGCCCCGTTGAGGTCACAACTCCAGATATGATCGAAAAAATTCATCAAATAGTGCTGGGAGACCGCAGATTGAAAGTGCGTGAGATAGCTGAGACCTGTAAGATGTCATATGAACGTGTGCAACATATTTTGCACCAACATTTGCATATGGAAAAGCTCTGTGCAAGATGGGTGCCGCGTTTGCTAACAGTCGACCAAAAATTGATTCGAAAAAACATTTCTACCGCAAATTTGTCATTGTATAAGCGTAATCCAAGCGAATTTTTGCGTCGATTCGTAACCGTTGACGAAACGTGGGTCCACCACTACACTCCTGAAACCAAAGAACAGTCTAAACAGTGGATTGGACCAGGGGAACCAACTCCAAAGAAGGCAAAAACAATTTTTTCGGCGAACAAGGTTATGGCTACTGTTTTTTGGGATGCAAGAGGTATTATATACATTGATTACCTTGCAAAGGGTAATACTATCACTGGTCAATACTACGCAGACTTATTGCAACGTTTGAGCCACGAGGTGAAAATTAAACGACCTCATCTGGCGAAGAAAAAAATCTTGTTTCATCACGATAACGCACCAGCGCACACGTCAATCGTTGCGACGGCTAAAATCAACGATCTAAAGTTTGAATTGATGCCGCACCCTCCTTACTCTCCAGACCTAGCCCCGAGTGACTATTTTCTGTTCCCTAATCTCAAAAAATGGCTTGGCGGTAAGAGATTTGCGGACAATGAAGAAGTAATCGAAGCTGTAAATGGTTATTTTGAGGAGCTTGACGAATCAGTCTATAGAGATGGCATTAATAGACTGGAACACCGCTATGAGAAATGTATCAGCCTTGGAGGAGATTATGTTGAGAAATAAAAAAAAAAAATTTTTAAAAACCTTGTTTTTCTTGGTCAGGCCGGAAACTTATCAATCCACCCTCGTAAATGTAAGGAAAATCAATTTGAATTTTAATTCTACGTATCAACACACTCCTCGACCTAAATTTTAGGGGTAACAGTACCTAATACATATATAATTTGTCGGGTTTAGTGGTGTTTGGTTTTAAAGTTTAGGTGTACCTGCAAATGTACGTATGTAAAGTTTTGTTTGACTTCGTCTTCAAGTCGATAAGCGGATTTAGATTAGGCGAGTTACTATATCTAACTAGGAGTCTATTGTTTGTTTTAAGTTTATTGTCAAAGACTTGATTAACTGTACGTACTGGTTTGAATTTACATTAATTAGTAGGTAATGCTGGGAGATATAAAGTATAAAATTCAAAAAAACAAAGAATAAAGGATATCTACTTATAAACATGGCTGGTTAATGTAAGTATTTCATATACAATAGAACCTCTATAAGATAAAGACCAAGGGAAACGTAAAATAATTTCAGTTATTGAGGTTTTTACTTATTAAGAGTTTAAGTTTAAACTTATGGATTTCCAGTGACTTAGCAAACTCTTAAGCTTTTTCCTTTAGTATAGGTCCACTAACATTAATGTTTTTACATATTTCCAGACTGTCTAAACCATGTAAACAATAATTTTTCTAAATTAGGAAATTCAGCAATTCTTCATCTTTTACATAGAAGACTTTCTCCCGATTCAAACCACTTTTCACTGCTTACTGAGGTGCGATGCCCAAATTATTCGTTTAAGTTATAGAGGGTTTTTATTTTAAGTAGGTAATACTTCGATTTTGGATTTCGAGGGGTAGGGAACACAAAATTTTATGAATTTATAGAGGTTATTACGTCATCGAGGTTTAAGTTATCAAGGTTCTACTGTATTAACAATAGCCGTGCTAGTGTGCACTTCAACATGTCGAATGCTAGTGATAAACAAAATTGGTTTTGGTCTTACATTTTCGAAAGGCCCATATCACAATTGTCTTTATACCAGCAAGACCAAGTCCAGGACTAAAATTTTTAATCTTATTTAATATTTATTTATAATTTTAGTAATATTGCAAGAAAATCATGGAAAGACATGTATTATGCATCTTTTTTCTATCCAACAACAAGTGGATTATTTAATGTTCATACCATATCATTAATGGCCTTTGTGTACTCCGTAACTCTAAATCAACATTAATTTCCTGTTATGTTTAGTATGTAATGATTATCGTGAAAATCGTATCAGCAATTTAAATTGTGGAGAATAATATGTATTCAATCTAGCCCTTAACACACACATAATTGACGAATAATTAGGAAAACATTTGTATATGGCATGTGAATTTTAAACTAAATATTATTTCTGTAAAATTACTAACAAAAATTGCATGACTTATGGAACATATCAACAACTCAGGTTGGTGTTGCATGCAGACTTATCGAAACATAAACTCTGCTAATTAAGAGCAATATTATAAGGTGAAGTAAAAACTTCTACATAAGTGTAGTATCTACTTTTTGAAAGCAGTAAGTACTACCTAGTACAGAAAATATTTCACTGATACATGAAGCATTAGCAAGTACTACATTTCATGCATACCATCCAATATTCTGAAGTAAAAGTTCTAAATGTTACCTCTCTTAACCGTGACTTAAGTGAGTCAGTCTACTCTGGGTGGTACATAAGGGCGGGATAAAAAAGGGGGAAGTACATCACATAAACCAAGGGAATAGTGATTACCTATAAATTATTAATTAAAAATATGAATCCAAAAATTAATGAATTGGCTTCTAACGAAAGATGATCTTTTAGTGACTCAATTTTTAAATTCTTTAATGAAGTACACATTAAAACAAATTGAAAAATAGCCTAATTATTTCGTTCAAATCTTATAACCTGCTTCCACATTCTAAATTTGTCTACGAAATTGTGCCGCTTGGTTACAAATGATTTTATGGTGAGTTGACCGATCCAAATGCAACAAAGAAGAGGTTAATTTTGATTTCAGGCTTTCACGGTTGGTATTGTTGTATTTTGTTTTGTTGTCCACAATACGTAACGTTATCGTATGAAGATGCCAAAAGTAAGATTTGGCGAAACGTCATATCAAGAAGTAAGAAACCGACCACGGCACAACAGCCCGGAAAGTGTATACATATCAAAAAAAGAAGAGGTTTATTATAAACTTGTATGTCTCAGTTGTGTTTTTATATGTTTAAGTTTAACTCTTATAAATGTTGTCAGTTCTAGGCCGCACTACTGTTCTATAATCATTCGGCTACAATTAATTTTTGAAGAAATTTTCCCGCTCCTAACGTTTTCTTTTGATTTAATGGGCAACGATACGGAATAACGTAGTCGATGCCGTCTTGCAAACGTTTGCCTTTTATTGTTTTATTATTCCTTTGGGTATTCTGACCGTGACCATGTTTTATACAACATACGCATGAAGGTCCCTTTAAGGAGATGATTTTTTAACAAAATTGTTTTTTGTAAATATTTTTGCCGGGTGCGAAATATGGACGATGGATGTAGTGGAAACGCTGAAAAGTAAAGATTAGAAGTGTTCGAAATGTGGTGTTGCAGGCTAATGATGAGGATACCGTGGATAGAGACGGTTAGATATGAAGAGGTATTAGAAAGAGTAGAAAGGAGTAGTTAGAAAGCGGAGAACTCTATGGAAGTTAAAAAGTATTGTTGAATCATGAATAGTAGTGCGAGTAGAAAACAAGGTTTAAAACTTTTAATATGTCTTCAAATATAAAGAAACATCTCGTTGATATTTCCAGTAGTAATAACCGCACATTCCAGCAATGCAATTTTAGTAGATAAAATGGTCAATTTTTCCGTGCAGTACTGTACGGGTTATACGCTCCTCACCGGTTAAGAGTTTGACCGAGAGTTGTCTCCTTTTTTTTTCTGGCCTAGTGCTGTTTTTTTCTACTTTGCGCCGGTCAAGCTAAAGATCACATCGCTAGAGAAACTAAATGAAGTATAGGACACTTTCTTAAACATGAGACATATTAGAAGCAGAAACAGAAAAGGAGTAGTTCGCAAATAGTTAAGGATGTGGGATGATCTAGTGTTGGGGAAATGCGAAGATTAGCTTAGGAAAAGTGGGGGTGTGTATTCGACTAGACTTAGGACTGATGATCTAATGATGATGAATTTCATACGGTTTTTGGGATGCGGACTTCCGCATTCACATTGTAACTTCATGTGCTGTTTTTCTTCCATCATCACTTACTTCGCTGGAGCAATTGTGTGGGTTACAAAGGGGAGCAATTTTTGAGTTTAACTTGTGTATTTTAGTTCGATCAAAGTGGTCTAGATGCACCGAAAGCTCCACTGTCGGAAATCAGTTTCTTGGCAAAGTATCAACGCCACAAAATGGCGCACTAATGAACGACGCTACATGCGCTTCCGCTTCGCATGGTGAAAGGAACTTCTTTCTTTCATTCGATGCGCCTTTTGCAAGCACATCAGTCTTCGCTGCGTCAGGAACAGGGTCGTATTCGGGCAGCAACTGAATAAAAGCCTCGCACCACCATTGCACCGAACGACTGTTTTCTTTCAATTAAAACAGTAGCGAAAACTTTAAAGCAAAATAAACAGTCGCAGTCGGTTTCGAGATATAACGAAACTAACATTCGTATGATAAAAGTATGTTTGAAAATTTATGTAGATTAAACTTGAAACTTGGATTATTTATCTATGGAAAGTATAAGGTACAGTTTCGGTCATTGTTTTTATGTGTAAATTTGGCAAAAATTGCGGCAAACTATTTTTTATAAAATTTAGTGCTGTTAATAAAATTTCTCGAAATTCAATTTGGCTTATCATGTAGATGTTTGTATTAAATGTATGTATGTATGTATGATGTTGAGAAACGATCAAAGGGCGGCATACGACATGTTATAGCAAAATTCATGAAAATCATCTTTTCATATAAATAATAAAGTGATATAATTCCAATAAATGTGATTTAAAGCTCCTGAAGCTTGTAAAATATATTGGCAAAATATATTTTTAATTAAAAATCGTAAACATTGACCTGTTGGGTACATGAGTCTTTTAATTAACGAAATATAAGTTATGACGGAATAATATGGTACCTATTTAAAGAAATACCAATGCACCAATTATAATTTATTTATGTGCGAGTCAATATTAGGAATAAATCAGTAAAAAAAGCAACAAAGAACAAGACAAAATTATTTAAGAGCATCTCGGGGTCATATGCTGGTATCCAGGGATGGCAATACTAAGTATTTAAAACAAAAGTATTTTGAAAACATATTTAAATACTTTCATGGTACATACTTCAAATATTATTTAGATACCGATGACTAAGAGTATTTTATATTTGTATTGGAATGCTTCAATGAATGCATATCGTATTTGAAGTGCTGGGTCGGTTTTTAAATTCTAGATGTGAAATCTACTTGAAGTGCTTCTACAGTATAGGTGTGTTTATGTTTCTGCATTATTTAAATACTTTTTTCAAAATTTACATTTAAATACGCACTTAATAAAAGTAGGTATTAGAAAGAATAGGAGAAAAGAGGATTCTATGAAAGTTAATAAGAAATAGGCGAGATAGGTTGGTAGGACACTTTCTCAAGCATGAAGGTCTAGTCAGAGACATATTAGACGCAGAAACGGAAGTTAGGAGGGGTAGGTAGAGGTTGACCTAGATTAGATTACTGTTCGCAAATAATTAAGGATGTGGATTGCTCTAGTTTTAGGGAAATGCGAAGATTACCGCAGGACAGGAAAGAGTGGAGGTGCGTGTCCAACCAGTCTTAGGACTGACGACCTTATTATGATGTGTGTGTCTGTATATTTCACTTCATAGTCAGATCTACCTTGCGAGGACCGTGGTGTTTCTAGTTTCGAATTTCCTATCGTGCACTACGGTGGATTAGTGTTGCCCAAACGCAAGAACAAGACGAGACTTAGCCAGTCTTGGTCTTGGTCTTGCGCCAATACACCTGGTCTTGGTCTTGGTCTTGGTCTTGCGCTCCCAGTCTTGGTCTTGGTCTTGGTCTNTTAAATAAAGTGAGTAATTTAATGCCGTAAAGGAAATATTGATTACAGCTTTGAAATCTGCAAATGTTAAGATCACAAAATCTTTGGGTAATAGCCTACATAAGAATGAAATACTGACTTAATTTTAATAAATGCACAACCCAATGTTTCCTTGTTTGTTACTTGCATGTTTTCTATGTTCGTATTGTAATAATTGAACATAGTCTTTAAATTCGACTTTCTAAGGACAATACACACTTTTTAGACATAACACTTTCGAAAATTCGTTATAACACACTTTGTGTGGTTCTTAGAGAATCCACGAAATACGGCGGGATCTAATATTCCCTTTGGTGTAGGTATATGAAAAATCTATTACTTCCCAGTATGGCTCGAATTTTACTTAAAGGTTTAAATGCAGGATTTCATGTTTTCTATTTCATAGGAGTGCAATTGTTACCTTGTTCTGGCATCTTATATTTCTTATTTCTAAAATGTACTATAATGTGTCCCTAATTTATTACCAAATTCAAAAAATCGTCGCCCCAACCGGTTACAGTTGAATAGACAAAATGTTACCCTGAAATTGACCCTAATATGCATGCATATCGTATTTCGAAATCGAAATAGCATAGGCAAACAGAGTAAAGGCTATAATTTTCTGACAGATGGTACTTTTGCCCATTCTGTCGCTAGTCTTATCTTCCAGTTATCCAGCTAAGAGCCATACAGGAAAGCTATCAAGCTGGTACAATACATCAGCGTGTTTCGAAATAAAAATGGCGTAAAGAAATACTGTAAGAGCACAAAATTGTGGTTGATTTGTCGCTGAAAGATGGTTTTACGCCACTTTAATTTCGAGATACGCCATGTGTAGTACCACTTTGACAATTCCAGTCGTTTTTCACTGGACAGCTGAAGGATAGATCAGCGACAAAACCGCTAAAAGTGCTATCTTTCAGTGACAAATTACAACCCTGTATATATGTATTAGTGGCAGCTTAATTTAAGGTTTGCATTTCGTCTATTTTCCAGTAAAACCGGCTAAGCGACAAATTCTTCGATTTGGTAACAAATTAGCGACAAATCATAGTGCACTCTAGAAATAAGAACTATAACTTTGTCGAACTAGTTTGATATCTATACGTTCAGACACAAATTTTTAAGGAGTATTAATTGCTTTCCTTGCGGTTTTGTTGACACTTAATTTAATAGTGTATAACGACAAAGCAACTGGTGAGGTATGGAATGGAGTTACTAAAGCCTTTCTGGTAGGACCATGAAGAAAATGCGAGGAGAAAATACTGTGGGTAAACCTGTTTGTGAAACTTTAATTTAGGTAAACAAACAAACACGGTGGTGTCGAAGCTGTGCAGAGTTTTTAACTCGTAAAACGGAAAGTAAGTAATCCATCTCGGAAGTCCTGCAATTAGTTTTAGAAGCGATACTGTTCCCCACCTAGGCAACTACTTTAATCAACAGGTATCATTATCGGCACGAAATGCAGTATCTGACAAAACAACCTAAGAAAAGGCAGTTTTATAATGCACCTACACGTTGAGTCTATTTCTTACGAACGAATACTCATACTGAATAAATTAATATAGAAAGTTTGATCAAGAATTCGGTTGAACACTTCCATATTAGATAATTATGACTTCATTTACAGAACTTCTGTCATTACATGATCCGTTCCTCATTTTCAATTCGTTAGTAGTAAATTTTTAATTTCATTAATAGTCTCATTTTGTCATCCACTGTTACTACCTACCTACATAAGAATTAGAGATAGTTTTAAATAAAATGGAAGCGGTACACAAAACAGTATTGTATGGAAATATATAAAAGCAAAACAAAAAACTGGTTTGTAAGGGAAGAAAAAGTAGGGAAAGAGCGAATAAAAATATAGGAGACGAAAAATTAGAAGAAGTGACACTTATATTAGGTATTTCGGAAATCATGAATTCGAAATGTGATGTTATCGGCGAATGATGAGGATACCGTAGATAGGGAAGGTTGGAAATAAAGAAGTATTAGAATGAATAAGAGAACAGAGAACTCTATGGAAGTCAATAAATAAGATTTTTATTTGAAAACCTGCCCGGAAAACATGAAGTAAAAATTTTGTTGCGATTCGTTTTTCCACTTGTCCGTTGAAGTTTCATTTTTACTATGTGCCCAGCACACATATCAGATCACAAATAGAGGCAATGATTCAGTCAAGTAGAGAGCAGAGGTAAGAAGACAACAGCTGAGCACAACACACGCCGCTGGGACTCCAGCGGATTCCTAGCTCTCCGCGCGGCTGCGTATTATATCCATCTAATACAGCTTTTTCCCTGTCTCCGCCGCCGCCAGCTTTTATATATATATCGTCTACCCTCTCCTCGCGGCCGTAACGCTTTTTCGTGACAGAAAAATTTGTAATACCTCGTCTATATAGAAGTTTCATTTCAAAAACTGGGATTACTTCTAGTCGACTATAACTAACCAGCAACCACCTTGCGATCGATCATTCAATCGCATTGGTATGCAGGTAAATAAAAATGGGATACATTCCAACGTAACTATCTAACTGTTTTCAAAATTTTACCCCTTAAATGGTAGGAAGTTTTACTTCAAAAATTGAGTAAATGTTTGTTTATTTGTGGAAACAGGACTAAGGACTCTTATTTTTGATGAAGACTAGTTATTATCGACAGTTATTGTCTTTAGACCAATAAAATCGACAGATGCCGTAGCAATCGGATAAATTACGCGATATTAGACAATTGAGCCGAACGGTTTCGAGCGGAAAACGTGACGATTAGGAAGGAAATAATTTTGAACGAACGAGTTTCAGTTCACGTTCCTGATCCTCTGTTTACAACATCTGTGTGGAACACTGTTAAGCTTCAGGATTTTAACGAATCAAATTTTAATTATTTTTTTTTAATGAAACAAAACGCTAGATACATAATAAAAAAACCTAGATTAAGGATGTCGATACGTAATTTAAACTGAGATGACACTTGAAATGAAAGAAACTAAAGTAATTGGTTATAATTTTGTGTATTTTACTATTAAATACTTATCTTTTTATTTAAGTTTAGAGGTTTTGAAATAAAATAAATGCTTACACTTACTTCATCTAATTAGTTCTTCTCTTGAGCCTCAGATATAATTATAGGTGTTAAGAGGTATTTAAAAGGAATTGTTGATATTAATATTTCGTTCATCACTTACAGTCAACTTTAGCATTCCGTTATTTATGTTGAACATGAATTTAAAATCCTAAATGCGAAAGTTTTTAGAACTCATACAAGGTCAAAGAAGAATTTGTTAAAGTAAAATATAACGATTCATTAAAAGTTCTCTTCGAGCGTTGGAAGTAAAATTTTAGCAGGCAATCAAAGTTTAGTAGACGCAACATGCGGCGGAACTGTTAACTGTAATCCAAAACGTTGATTAAATAGACGTATTATTAAATACGTTTAAGTTTTTGTTGTTACATCTCATCAGCCGTAGGAAGTCTGGATAAATTGTTGATCAAACAGAAAAAACAAAAGCGAAAAGTACAGGCAGTGTACTACAGTAACGGTAAATGCCCACTAGATGGCGATACACTGCCTGTATTTGGATATTGCACTAACTCGCTCGGTAGTCAAGAGTTTCTTCAGTTTGACTCGTAATTTACTGAAACTGCCTGTGGTGCGCTGATGAGCTCCGATAAGATCGCCTGTGATATTTTTGATTATTTTTTTTTTGTTTTATTTTTTTTACACACTTATTTGGAATGTTTTCTTCGGAATATACTTTTTAATTCAGGATTTCAATAAATTATTTCATCATCATATTATTATTATTTTTCATATGTTGAAATAATTAGAATTTCGAGAATATTCTTATTCCATGATGCTTATTTTACAAGCAATAAATTTTAATACCTATACCTATAAGATAATTTTTAAGGCAGATAAATTAGTAGATCTAATCCCAGTAGTTATAATAGGAGAATGTTTCCACTAGGGTTGTCTCCCTTTGCCGAAATGTTCCGGTTAATTAAAGGGTGTCGGAAACTCTCCCTTCGCCACTTTCCCTTCGGTACAATCCATTATATCTGCACTCGGGGATGATGGCATGAATTGGATATGGAAATTCGACTTGTTGATACTAGTCCAAGAGCTACTAGTAGTCGACATTATTCCTCATAATATCGCATTTATTGATTTTTTTAAAAATTATGTTTTTATGTGCTGTTTAGTAAAATTGCTGCTGTGTTTATTTAGTTAACAATTAATTTGTGAAAATCTGCAAATTTGTATTATTCGGTTTAATGAACTCGATTATCTTATGTATTGTTAACTTTTGACAGTTATTTAATCATGAAAATTCGTTTTAATTATGGTAGCTTATGATGCATGTGAGCATTGAAAGTATACGTCACCTAATAAACTTTGAACCAAAAAAACAATAAATGTAACGGTTCCTTTATCTGAGCGTTTTTAAATTATAACGGCGCAAGGAGTTTAAAGGTTTCATCATCCGTTATAGCATTAAATTCACTTCACACAATTTCTTAACGCGATTACATTACATACTCCCCTTTTAAGTAGGGTAAGGATTTGAGCGTAGAGGGTGGTGCGTTCAGTTGAACGTATGAGTATTACTCACGCCTTTTTGTACATCCATCATTCATTAGTACATGGTTAAAAAGCAAAGAAATTTACCTGTACGCGCGGTCTACCTTTGGTGGTGAAACGTGACAAACGGAAGGGTCGACGAGTTGACTGGTGGTGGTTGCGTCGTAGCAGCCGAGAGATGTAATAAGCAGCGCCGTTGGTCCTTGAGCTACGTTCACAGCCCTACGTCTACAATAACGTCACACACGTACTGTAGAAAACTGCTGATCTCCATAACGCAACGTAGTCGCAAGTATAGTCGAGAAAAACGCTCGAATAAGAGAGCACGTACTAGAGCAGCGGCATGTGAATAGCTCAAGTGTCCTTATCCATACATGCCGATCTGGCACAAAACTCTTCACTCCGGTCCTCTTTGTTCTAGCCGAGCAGCCATTGTTGCTATAAATGTCTGCAACGAAACGTATAGAGGCACCACACCTTCGTCACCACCGCTTGCTTGCTTACTTGCTTGGACTCTCGAAAATCAACGGGAAATGGAAGAGTTCGTTGCCATGACAAATAACCGCGAGGATAAAAGGATTTAATAAAAAAAGGCACACCGCAAAGAGATTGGCTTCTCTTTCTGCCGGGAATAAGATGAACATTACGCAACCTTTCCTTCCGAAGTAACTCCTATCTCAACTGTTGCCTTCCAAACTGCAATCTATTCAATCAACGAAAGAATATCCAGTTTATATTCTTGTAAAGTGGATTGTAAAATGCGCATCTAAAGCTTCGGAAGGATTTGAGGAAAATAACAGAACCAGATTCCACGAATTATTTTACATAACATATTTAGGTTAGGCTAGGTTATTTACAAAACCAAATATCAAAAAGTTTAAAAACGTCGATTATTATTATAAGAATAATAATAATGTTTTTGTTGGATCGCTCTTCAAAATAATATCAGCTGAAGTAACAACGAAATAAAATATAGGCACGAGGTAAAGGAAAATATCTGGAGGTCTAGACCTTTCCATAGTGGATTGGAGAGCGGATTATTGTCGTATCTATTTATAAACTATCGGGCGCGTCTGGGAAGAAGGTGATCCGGGGACTCTTCCACAAATTAAGCAAATAGAAGTGGCTGAAATTGTGTAAAAATGATACAAAAATAATTTGAATTTAACTTTTATATTTTTCTGAGAAAGAATCCCAAACGACGATGTAGTCACAAAAAAGAAAAATGGAAAATAATTGACCGGGTGTCGGGAAAGATATTATCAAAAGTGTTGAGCGTTTAATGCAAAAGTTCGATGATTAATTGGATGTTTTATTTTACCGAAAAAGAGTTGCGCCAGAATGGTTGTTCATATAGATATTTGATAAGTACTTGATAGATATTTGAGAGACTCGGTGATAGATACATAGACCTGATAGATAATGATAATTATTGAACTGTTATTCGATAGATATTTGATGGGGACTTGATGTACTTCATAGACAAATAGACTGATTTGAACTATTGATACACTTGATAACTGAGTTTTGAACTGTCGATGGATGATGAACGAGTGAGGACAGTGAAGAATTTTAAAAATGGTTGTATCTGATACTGCTACCATTTCTCGGAGCTGTTTCTTATTAGGTCGGGCATTTTCACATCGACAGGCCGGCCTGGCTGTGGGCCGTATTTAAGTGAGTCCCTGCCTTGTTTAAAGAGGGTATGCCACTTGTAAATCATGGTTTTACCTGGGCAAGAGTCCCCGTAAATGGATGACATCTCTTTCAGTATGGTTTGAACTGATTTTCCTTGCTTGGTAAGGAACTTTATAACAGTGCGGTACTCGATTTTCTCCATATTCCACAATTTGTTCCCGATTGACTCGAGTACTTACTCGAGTCAATCTAATGAATACCTAGCCATTCCGCGAACTTAAAAACGCACCCTCGTAAATACATCGCGGTCTAGCCATTGGGTCGATCGTTTTCTGTTGTCGTAGATAATCTACTTTTCAAGGTACTTTATAATGTGTTGAAGAAATGACTCGTTTTGGTTAGGAAAGTACCCTAGACAAAAATTTTCAGTCTCTCTCCAGTCTCTCAGAGTTTTTCAGCGTCTCTGAGAGCGTCTCTTACAGTCTTTCACAGCCTCTCAGTTATTGCCTAGGTGTTTTTATGGATCTCTCACAGTCTCTGTATGAGAGACTCGAATAAAATTGTTAATTCAGAGATTCGAGTCTCTCACAGAGAGACTGAATGAATAAAACTGAAAAACTGAGAGACTGGAAAACTCTGAAAATTTTAACCATGTCTATCGAGACACCACTTATTGAGAGATGCGAGTCTCTCGTACAAAGATTCGAGTCTCTCGTTCAGAGACTGGATACGAAATGAGGATCTCTCTATGAGCGACTCGAGTCTCTCGTTCAGAGACGCTAAGCAGTTTTTTGACAGTCTCTCTCAGCGACACCAGAGAGACTCGATGAGAGACGGAGACTCGAGTCTCGCTTTCAGAGACTCTGAGAGACTGAACATTTTTATCTCGGGTACACAAATGTCAATTTGCTTGACTTTCATCTTTAACGTGAATCCCCCATTTCTTGAGTTTTTTGACTCTCTCTCATGTGGTTGGAAGTTATGTCTTGGTTCTCAAGCAAACTCTTGAACCAGTTGTGTTGTGTACATAAGTCATAAATTAATTTCGCTATTAGCCGCCTGTGGCCAGTCACTACGATCACGGCAATTTTCAATAGGGAATTTTTAAAGCACGACAGTATTCGAATCGTCATCTAACTTTCTGTACAAGTAGAATGAGTCATATGAACAAAATCGAGTATTTGAGTGATATGCACGTATTAAATACGTACCTGCTGAAGAATTGTCAATATTGGTAATTATGTCTATAAAGATCGAAGAATCGATTTCTTGTAAATTTACTACTTTACTGTTTTCCAAAAAACTAGTCTAACATAAATTGCATATTAGCAACTTATAATATGTGAATTAACAACTTTATAATGTCACCGCGTGTTACGAACTTATTTAGTTTTCTTATTATTGAAAGAGAAGCCCTAGTATTAAATTAATGTAGTTGTTTCTGAAACCAACTGTTATCTACTTACATACTTCTAAACTACTTTTGACTAATTGACCATTCGTTAATGTTTGATAGAAAAAAGAGTTTTTTCGTGCTATGATATGCGGTAAGTTTATAACGTTTCAATGTAAAGTACCACATAAACTATTTTTGTTTTCTTAATTTATATACCGAAAATCAATTTTTGATATAGAAACTTTATATAGAGGGTGTCTCACGGTGACCACCCATTAGAATATTTCGGAAACTACTTCGATTTAAATATTAAAAATTTGGTCAATAACGTTATTGTGTATACTCTCCTCAATTAAAATAATGTACTTCCGGTTATATCGGTGCAACGTTATTCTCAGGAAAGGTAGTACTCCCAAGCTTCTCTTCCTTGCTTTTAAAGTGGGTAAGATACATACAGGGTGTTATATATTTAATGGCGAATTTGGTTACTGAAATACCTATACCGACAGTTTAGTCATTAAATATTTTGATCTTCAATGACAATTTTTATTAAGAATGAAAAATGAATACACGTATTCAAATTAAGAAGAATTTTAAGAAATTAGTTACAATATAGTGAACTACAAATAACAATAGCAAAAAAGGCAACTAAACAATAAATAAAATTAAATAATTAACGATATCAACTGATAATAAATGTTTTAGTTTAATGGTTCGAGCTGTTACATATGAGTTTACCGGAAGGGCAAAGAATTGCTTACAGTTAAATGGGGGGGCATATCGAATGATTAAACTAATACATTTAATTATTATCAGTTGATATCGTTAATTATGTATTTTATTTATTGTTTATTTGATTTTTTACTATTGTTATCTATAGTCTACCGTACTACACTTGATTTCTTAATTTTTTTTCTGAATTTTAAAAGTCAACCTAAAATCATAAGTACAATTGACAACTGTCATAATATACAGGATATTCCGAAGTTGAAGTTGATGTCAACTTCCGGTATAATCGGAGAGCATGACCAATAATGCTTTTGTCCAAATTTTCAAAATTAAATTCAAAATAGTTTCCGAAATATTCTAATGGGTAGTCACCGTGAGACACCCTGTATATATATACCTATATATCTACACAAACATTAAACCAATTATCTCTTCATCGAAGATTAAAAAACGACAATTATTTTCCGAAAATTAACAGGAATTTGAGATTTGTCGTAAAAAATGTTCTTGAATGAGATGTCGATACATTCTTCGAAGTCCTTGAGGGGTTATATGTTGTGAAATTTAATATCTGCGTTTATCTAACTCAATTAGTTTGCAACTTGATCTGAGGATGTCAAAAGAATAAATAAACGTTGTAAAAAACTTGATACAATCTCTGGAAGGGTGCTCATTTTGCGCTATTTCATCGTTTTCAGCAAATAACGCTCAAAGTAAAAACGTTCAAGTTTTAATATCCCTCCCTTCACTTACGTAACGTTCTTGAAAGGGATGCTCTTTCATAAATCAAATCTCAGAACTCCTTCGTTTTTAATATCGCAGTTGTTGCTTGTGTTGAGCAACATACTGACCAAAATATTAAATTTACAGGGCGATAAAAACTAAAACGTTGAGAGTAATAGAATTTTCATTTCTATTTTGGGATTATCGAAGTTTTCTATTATACAGAATGTTTTTAGAAGAAAGGTTTCATGAAGCAGCTTCTGTACATTTATGAATCTATTAAAATAGTAGTCGTATACATAGTGGCATAGCACCATAGTGTAGATCGGAAGGGCTACTTGCCCACCTTTAGTATTAGCTGGTGGGAATAAAACACTCCAAAACGAGGAAAAAGTTCAACAGTTGGAGGTGTGGCGATATCCACCACATGTTGTAAAATAGTTTCCTTTTGTGTAAATTTTCTAAATACCTTTCTAAATAATTTCTCTTCTATTTTCGATTAGGGTCTATAAAAATTCCTTCCTTTTGTAAATAATCTATTGTATCTTGCTTATCTATTTAAATAACTCTATTACTGTACTTTCCTATAATCCATGTAACATTTCATCTTTCGCGTACTAACCGCATGACGTCTGTACCTTTTATTCCTTCCTAATTGCAATTTTACAATCGGTTTCTTCGATGGTTGACCTGCCATCAATTTCTTGGTATTTCTAATCTTAAAGTTTCCATACTTCAATACTTCCTTACTCGTATCTACTACCTTCTCTCTATTCCTTCCTTGTAGAACAGTTTTTCATTTTTCATAAATACAAGATCAGTTCATCTTCCGCCTTCAGCAGAACAAGTCTCTTCTCTTCTCTTTTCGTTACGCCAGTTGTTGTTAAGTTGTAAATATATGTTATTGTTATGTAGTTTTATTCATTCGTTTTCTAAGTCCTCCTCAAAATCTTCTCAAAACAAAGTGACCCTAAGAGACTTACAAAA
Source organism: Agrilus planipennis (assembly GCF_000699045.2). Lineage (NCBI taxonomy): Eukaryota > Metazoa > Arthropoda > Insecta > Coleoptera > Buprestidae > Agrilus > Agrilus planipennis. The sequence goes on from NW_020442430.1 coordinate 648,494, forward strand.
GAGGCTACTAATACCATAAAAGTACGTCAGATCTTCGAATACAGAATCTTAATTTTTTCATGTGTCTTCTCAATGAATGTTAAGTAGTGGCGACCACATATCTAAATGCGACTGTCTCTTGTCGTACGAAACAATTTTTCGACGCTGATATTTCTCATTTCCTTACGTTTCTAATCTAGTATTTACGACACACGACACTTTTCTTCTCTTCTATTCTATTATGCATTGTGTTTTGTAGCAGTAAGTACTTTTTGTTGCGTAAAATGTATCGTAGGAAAGATGCTTTTCTTGTCTTGATGATTGTTAACAAGTTTCTTTTGCATCCAATACGTCTTAGCCCTTGATCGTTGATGATTCTGTCCATCCAGGGTGCGAATGTAGGTATCAGAATTAGTAAATACCAATTTTTGATTAAGTTTAACAAAAGAATCTAATTTATCTAAAAATTAGCAAAAAGTATATTTTATATAAGAATCAGACAGTAAATGTTAAGCTCATTTGTACATAATAACTGGTAAATTAATGTTCGGTGTCGATGGGTTTCCATATTTGTATATTCTTTGTTATAGTTATTCTAGTTTGTATTTTTTTGTATATAACTGTATATCATCTAATGTATCGTGTAATTTCTATGTAACTTCAATTTGTATTATAAACAGCTTTGGGCCTCTTTATTACGCCCTTCAGGTAGGTATCAAACGTTGGGAAAGTCCGAGTCCCCAACTACGCCACGTCGGACTTTCTCTGGGTACCTGAAGGGTGCATGGCAACAACAGAAGCGTTGGCCAAGGGGTCTTGTTTTATTTAGAGACGTGTCCTATTTTGGTGTAGACTATTTAAGTCTTGGACCAAAGGTAGAGATCATTCATTAATATTCAAATTTTATTACAATTTAAAACCAAAATATTCAACTATACAATTCATATACAAATTATTACAATTCAAATAGACTCAATATTCAAACAATACAATTCAGTTCATATTTAAAATTAAAACCAAATTCAAATTCAATTATCCAAATCAATTATATATCAATCGAATCAATTTATATATCCAACTCAAGCAATTAGTGTAAATAGTGTGAATAAAGTGCAAAAAGAAAAGCAGTCTTTTAATTCGAAGTGAATTAACCAAAAGAGCCTTTGTCGGGATACCGCCACATACATCACCAACAATTACAACAAACACATCAAACAATTGGCATTAATAGAAAATGACGTAGTAGGGTATTGCACCTACACCTCTTTAGGTACATGTAGCCACATCTCAATTGATTCGACTTTTTTGATCATTCGGGCATTCAAAGCCCAAGTTTCCAATACATAGCACTCCATAAACTTTAGTCTGATGTGGATGTTTAGATTTCTGTTTGCAAATATTGAATAGTACTTGACAAATTCTTTTCGAGCCATTTCTATTTTGCTTTTGAAAGGAAAGTAATAAAAATTGGAATACATGATAAACTTTCATTTTATTTCTACTTTAAAACGAGATCAAACGGTAAAAATACACATGTTTATACAGTGACAAACAAAAATCATAATTCATGTATTTTCAAAAAGTGTTCGGTTTGCTACGTTTCTGTTTGTGCATTAAGCCAATTAGCGAACGATTCGTGAATTTGACAAAACACCCGATCGAAATCAATTTGTAAAACGCGTTTGCCCTTTAAAATGTCCATGCTCCGGTGACCCGCATACCATTGATACAGAACAATGTACAGAGCGTCAAGCGTGTAGCGGATTTCCTCTTTCACTTGACGTTAGCACGTGGCAGTAACAGATTATGCCTGATGTAGCCTAGCGTCCTCGTGCGCTGTTGGGCCCAGACAGAGACAAGATGAAAAAGTGAGAGACAAAACGGCGGGGAAAATTATTAGAGATAGAAGGGATCGTTCTCGTTCCTGTGCCATCCAAACAAATGCATGTTTCGAACTGTCGCTGCGTGTCTCGCCCTTTTTGTTCGACTGAATGCGCCCTGTCGGATTATAAATTTGATGATGAGCCCTGAACGAAATCCGGCATGTCGTATGAACAAAACAACCAGATGGATTACGACATCCGAACCTGTCGATCGGACCAACTCGCTTATAGCCTATGCGAAGGATGTTAACCTAACACGTCAAATTTGTACTTTACATTCGAATAATAAATTGCTCTCCTTTAAAGCAGGATTAAGGCAGCCCTTTGCAAATCGAAATTTACATCAAATTTTACGCTACTGTAAATGTTTTTCTCTCCAAACAGACGTAAGCCTTAAACAGAATAAATAAGGGATTGTTCAACATCCTTTATGAAATGTCAAAATTTTATTTTAGAGATGGAAATTGGTATAGTCAGTAAAAACATTTTGAATGATTTGTTAAGTCGATTGAGTTTTTTTCGATAAGGGTTTGGATGGACTACCCTGTCTAGGAGTGATACACACGGAACTTGCTGGGCAAGCCGATTTAGTAGTAAAGGGTTTTGCTGAAATAATAATTTCGTGTGCATAGAGGAGGAATGTGGATAATTGCTAGAATATATGCTAAAACTTAAAGTAAACATATTTAACACTGCTAATACGTAAACACATTTCCCTCGGGTAGTAAAGCAGGAGCTAAAAGTTAATACAGTCATATCTGGTCTTATCCTGCAAGTCCAAAGGTCCCTGAGTATTTGAGTTAAATCAAAAAACACAGAAATTAGAAAACATTTGTTTTACTACAAAAAGTTTGGAGAAAGGAAAAGTAGTAACTGGAAGATTTGGAATAATATACAAATCACAGTCCGAACATCCCTTTCTACATTTCCCCCCAAAGTTCTACTTTCGCTTTCTGTTTGCTGCAGGAAATACCCACTAGATGACGATAGAATGTAATTGCATATTACATAAATTTGCTCTTCGAAGCTTCGTCGGTTTGGATAGTATGGACATTGCACTGAGGAGATCAAATAAAACTGAAATCGCAAAATTCCGAAATAGTTTATCGTTAATATCACTGTTTTTGCTTGGGGCTATTAAACACCAGAAAATAGCTCAAATGCTTACGCTTAGGTACTCTGCAATACATGTAAACTATGTTACTAAAACACTGCAACGATTGACAAAATAAGGGGCGCGTTGACCTGTTTAATTTTTGAACTTTTGTCGTATGCTCGAAAGTGTAACGTACGTTAACCATAGTGAGGCAACGAAGCCTATGATTAGATAATAATTATGATAAGAATATAAATCATACAGAGAAAACGTCTTCGGCTAAGTTATGCACAACGGTCACTACTTTTTCTCGGAAGGCAGATGCTGTAATTATGACTTATCAAAAATTAGATTTTCTTCGAAGGTTTTTCACGTTTTTTCCAGGTAAAAACAGCCCCGACTAAGGTGTTTCAAGTTTTATTTTAGAGGTTTTGCATTTCTTAACATGCTCTCTCATGGAACCTTAGATAACCCTCATGATTTTCGAAATAAATGCGACAAAACGAGATCTATTACAAAAATTAAAAGATCAGTTATTGTAGAAATGTGTTCCCTTGACGACAAATCCCAGAAATCAACCTAAAATTCTATATTTTTTGAAAATAAGGTTTTTCAGTTTTAACTGGATATTGACAGGATAACTGATCATTTCAATTAAGCTGATCATGAAAGGATTAACAAAAATTTATAAATTTTTCTGGTAGAGACATATTAAAAGCAGAAACAGGAATTAAGAGAAATAGAGGTAGACCTAGATTATATTACTGTTCACGGGTAGTTACGGATATGCGATATTCTAGTTTTAGGGAAATGCGAAAATTAGCTCAAGATATGAAAAAGTAGAATTTCGTGTCCAACTAGGACTGGCGACTTTATGATGATGATGATGAGGTACTTTCAAATTACTGGAACTGTAATAAGCATCTAATTTTACATATCAATTTACAATTTGTCGTAGCTTTTGTTATTGGGCATCCTTGGATTAAGGTATTAATCATACCCTTATTATTTTTTAATTAAAAAGACAAAAGTTTTTATTAGATTGGAAGGTAACTTGTTTATTTAATATCTTGTAATTCATATCCTCCTAATGATCTCATAATTTTTCCCTACAGAATTTCATCAAATCCGCATTGATACATCATTTGTCATGCCTGGAAATTATGTAATTCTCGTCATTATCATAAGGTCGTCAGTTCTAAGGCTGGTTAGACACGTACCTACACTCTTTCTTATCCTGAGCTAATCTTCGCATTTCTCTAAAAGTAGAGCATCCTACATCCTTAACTATTTGCAAATAGTAAAGCAAAGTTTCATTTAAATCTCTCTGTTATCCTTCTATGACCTCAACTTCCTTAAAATATGAATTCAATTATATAATATGAGTCGACGAAGAAGTTATAATGTGATACGCCATTTAGTTATTGTGTGTACTTTTATTTAATCAATGGATGTTTTAATAATTTTAATGGCAGAGTCCCGAAAGTTTGAATTTACTCTATAAAGAGTTGCAAATTGGTATCGAACATTTCTACAAAAATACTGGAGGCGCCAGGCTTCACATTTAGCAATATTGTATCAGTACAAAGTTTAACTATAAACATCAATTGGTTTCAATTTTAAACTACTATTTTATGAGAGAATCAAATCATTTCAAGTCTAAGAAAAATTTTTGAAAGTTACAAATGTCTCATTAGGCACATCGTTTCTGTTTCTACCTAGTTTGGTTCAATACCGCGCGGTTGTGCTCTCAAATACGTTTTTCAATTGCGGAAGTTTTTGTGTCGCTGGCAGCATTATAAACATGAAGTCAGCAATAACGTATCTGAGAAAAGTTGCTTTTCTCCTTCGCAAGTTATCCTTACCGCATTTTCAGTAGACAACTTTTCAACAAAGTTTGGAATATCGATAGATCTGCAACGAACATCGAGATTTGTTGAAATTGACTAAGAGATTTATAAGATGGTACCGAGAAGTTGTTTCAAAAAGAACGGAGACTGTTATATTTTTATTTTGTTCATACCGTGCTTTACATTTTCGTGCAGATATCGATTTACATTAAAAATTTCAGTTTTCTACAGGAGCTTGAAATTTAAATGGTGAGTATAGTGATGAGAAAAGCTAGATCAAGACATTTTACCGACACAATAATTGCCTTAAATGCTGAAATTTACTGTTACACATGCGAGATTGTCATGAGTTTTAAAGAAAATAGTGTCGATTGTTGTGAGAGTTATGAAAATTCGAGAACTATCCTTTTTCCTATCTCCAATGCATAAATACACCTTTTAGCGAACAAAATAATACAAGATACTTGAAAGAAGTAAAAAATATCGAAAAGGAAATTAGTTTGTCTCCATATGCATTTCAACCATGTATTATTCAGACATAGGAACTAAGAACACATACTCCGAGGACATTCCTGTAGATCCTTTTTTTAAACAACAAACTGAAAAATTCAAATACTAAGAATGTTTTGTTCCATGAAAAGAATATAAGAGTTGCCTCAAATATAGGGTTGTTCGGAAAGTCATTTCGTTTTTTCTCGATAGAGGATTTAATTGTATTCTTTTGCACCCAACTTCACATTTAAGCCCTATAATTTTTATATGCTTTGAGAGCTCATATAGCAAGGCTTGTGTGTGAAAAATTCCAATTAATTCTACGCAGTAGTTTTTGGTTGGTGCCCTTTTAAATATGGAGAGCGATAAGCAGCATTTTCGACATATCTTACTGTTTTACTACAGAAAGGGTAAAAATGCTGTTCAAGCCAGAAAGAAATTGACTGATGTGTATGGAGAAGGTGTGTTGACAGTACGCCAGTGCCAGAACTGGTTCGCTAAATTTCGATCCGGCAATTTTGATGTCGAAGATGCACCACGTTCGGGAAGGCCGGTTGAAGCTGATAAAGACGCGATAAAGGCATTAGTTGATGTGAACCGGCGAATAACAACACGTGAGATCGGATTGAGGTTAAATTTATCAAATTCAACAGTTTATGACCACTTGAAAGGCCTGGGATTATCCTCGAAGCTCGATGTATGGGTTCCCCATGTTCTCACAGAGAGAAATCTGTGTCGCCGCATTGACGTCTGCGATTCGCTTCTCAAACGTCACGAAAATGATCCGTTTTTGAAGCGCATCATCACTGGGGACGAAAAATGGGTTGTATACAACAACGTCAAACGCAAGAGGTCATGGAGCAAAAAAGATGAACCGGCTCAAACCATTTCCAAAGCCGATATTCACCAAAAAAAGGTGATGCTGTCTGTTTGGTGGGATTTTAAAGGAATCGTTTTTTTTTAGCTTTTACCGGATAACACAACGATTAATTCGGAAGTCTACTGTCATCAGCTGGACAAACTGAATGATGCACTTCAACAGAAAAGGTCAGAACTAATCAACAGGAAAGGTGTAGTGTTTCACCAAGACAACGCGAGACCTCACACAAGTTTGGTCACTCGCCAAAAGCTTTTACAGCTTGAATGGGATACAATGCTACACCCACCATATTCTCCAGACCTGGCACCATCGGATTATTATTTGTTCCGGTCACTCCAAAATTTTTTAGACGGTAAAACCTTCACCTCAAATGAGGAGGTCAAAAACCTCCTCGATCAGTTTTTTGCCAGCAAAGACCAAAAATTTTATGAGCGTGGAATTATGCTACTACCAGAAAGATGGCAAAAGGTGTTGGACCAGAACGGTCAATATATAATTTAATAAAGTATTTGTTTATTATACGAAAACTGTCTTTCATTTCCACAAAAAAAAACGAAATGACTTTCCGAACAACCCTATAGTTTAACACATAAGTAATAATTTTTCCTTTAGTCTTACTTATTTTGGTCTTGGTTTTAGTCTTGGTCTTGTTCGTTCGGTCTTGGTTTTAGTTTTAGTCTTGTTCGTTTGATTTTGGTCTTGGTTCTGCTAGTATAAAGACCAACACTGCTCGTCACCAAGTGAGTAAAAGACTTTTATGTATTTTCGATTTTTGTCAAAAGCTACAACCAGATGATCAGATTCACCAATCAGCTGTGGTTTAATATTTTTATAAATGAATTACTGTAATTGTTACTCAGCTTATTTTTGATGTGAATGTGTAATTAATTTATTCAAGGACTATCTGAAAAGTCGTTTACAATTTAGTGTGCATTTCAGAAAAGCTGAGAAAATCATAGAAATCCGTAGAAATTATTTACTTATCTTTAGAGTGGATTGCGAACAAAGAAATCTGAGACAAAAATGGAGAATTTGAAAAAATATAGCTGGAAGTTGTCTGTGCCTGTATGCTATTTAAATGCTCCGAAGGGCGTTATGTTTTGTCTAAAAGATTTGGTTAGTTTAGGACAGTTTTTAGAGAGACGTGCTTTAAAAAGGAAGGAGCCATTTTTACGTTTGATGAACGTTTTGCTTTGCCTATATAAATCTAGATAGGTAGGAATTATGAGCTCTTCTTCTGGTTTGTGTATGAAATGCCGTTATTCGGTAATTGCCTTTCATACAGGTGGGTAAATACCTTTTCCATTAACTATTTAGGTCTAAAGTCTTCGTAAACGTAAATTATTTTTCCAATGGAAACCCCACGAATCGATACAAACTCATTTGAAATACATTAGGAGCTTAAGCGAAAAAAATTATTATCGCGTCATAGGTTATTATCCATCTTCATCACATTTTTTATGTTTTCTAATAATGATTTTGTAATATTCGTGATATTCGTGCAAATTACGAAGTCGTAAAATTAAGGACCGTATTTGACAAATTACCACAATCACATATCACTTAATAAATCAAGAATAGTAAAAGGGGCGACAAAGAGAAATAAACACAGAAATATCTTAATATACAGAAACATAGCCTAAAAATCGATAGCGGTTCCAAAGCAACGATAAGAACAGATTAATTTTACTTTTAGAAAACAAATATGTATTACCTTTTTTCTTGAAGAAGTGTAAATCCTAAACGAAGTCCCGTAGAGTTGAATGTAGACATCCGTATGTTTCTTCTTTCTTTCTGTAACTAAAATATAATTTATTATGAAACCTTAAATTAGCTGTACCTATAGATATATCACATTAATGAAATTTAATTACTTTCTCGACTGGATCCCTATTGATATGTAATTAATTACGACTGTAAGTGACATTTCTACCGAAACGAATAATAAATTACGTCAATTTATTTTCACTGGCTTATACACATATATGTTCAAAATAAAACCCTTAATAAATAGTAAAAATTCCTTATAATGTTAAAGAAAATTCAGCACCAATTCATATGGTTTTGCAACGGGTAACATTTACAATATATCAATATTGAAAGTTGCCGGAATTATTATCCCAATAACTACACCTAGTTTATTTAAAGAACGTGTCGATTTCTACCCACAGCCTCCATGGGCGAACGTTTGATATGAGCTCAATCAGCGCAGGGAAGTGAGCAATACTCTCCTAGAATACTTTGATTACCCTCAGTTTATTTAGACAACGTGTTGATTCCTTTTTATAGCTTCCATAGGCTAACGATTGAGATAAGCTCAGTCACTGCAAGGAGGCCGAAGTAACCGATACAAGTTAAGAGTAGGAATTGAGCAATACTTCCCTAAAATCCTTTGGTTATCCTCGGTTTATTTAGAGAACGTGCTGATTCCTATTTACAGCTTCTATGGACGAACGATTGAGATGAGCTCGATCAGCGCATGGAGTCCGAAGCAACTGCTAATACCAGTTTTACCAAGAAGATGAGCAAGGTCCCCTAGAATTCTTTGATTTCAGCGCAGTGAAGTGACCAGTACTCCTGTAGAATACTTTGGTTACCCTCAGTTTATTTAGACAACGTGTTGGTTCCTTTTTATAGCCTCCATAGGCGAACGATTGAGATGAGCTCAATCAGTGCAAGGAGGCCGAAGCAATCGATACAAGTTTTTCGTAGGAAGTGAACAATACTTCCCTGAAATCCTTTGGTTATCCTCAGTTTATTTAGAGAACGTGCTGATTCATATTTACAGCTTCTATGGACGAACGATTGAGATGAGCTCGATCAGCGCATGGAGGCCGAAGCAATCGGTACCAATTTTTCCTAGGAAGTGTGTAATACTCCCCTAAAATCCTTGGGTTACGCACGGTTTATTTAGAGAACGGGTTGATTCCTCTTTATAGCTTCCATGCGCGAACGATTGGGATGAGCTCAATCAGCGCATGGAGGCTGAAGCAACTGCTAATACCAGTTTTTCCAAGAAGATGAGCAAGGTCCCCTAGAACCCTTTGATTACCTTTAGTTTATTTAGACAACGTGTTGATTTCCACCTTACGGTTACTCGCAACAGCCTCCATGGGCGAACGATTGAAATGAGTTCAAGCAGCGCAAGTCTTATTTCCTATAGGAGTTGAGTAAGGCCCCCTAAAATCCCCTGGTGGAGGAACCTATCTAATCCGTACCAGGCTTAGTATCTTCCAATCTTACAATTTTGTTGTTGTAAAATTGAAAATTACCAGAAACAGTTCTTTTCTGTTTTAGTATTCAAAAGTAGATCATCTTAAGATATTCCGTCAACAAAATACAAAATTCGAGTACACTAATCCATTCCGCCTAAAGTCTTCGTGTTCTATTATATTTTATAGACAGATATCATTTCTTTGGTTTAAATCTTAATTTACATTAATTAAACTCATTTTATTGACTTGACGCTATATACTTTAGTATGTAGTTTTTTTACGGAATAAACTGTCTTTAACGACGGATCAGTGGATCTAGTTAATACATAGAAATGAAGATATTTAAATATTTATTACTAATCGCAAACAAGAAACATATCTCAAAGGTTAAATTCTTTTTATCTTCATAAAATAAATGCGCGGTGAAATTTATTTTTGGAATGTATGACCGTTTAGCATAAATTTCTTTCCATGGGTAGTTTATAGAGAGTCTGCTTGATGCCGAGAATAACTCTACAGTCAATAAAGCCGCGATAGAACGGGCAGCAAAGGGTAAAAGGGTCCTGTATTCGATAAGTCCTCAAATTTTGCTTCCATAAAGGAAGTTACTTGCCTTCGTTTGTTGCCTAGGGGCCGCATAATCTCCGATCGCATCTCTCGATACGCTCTTCAAGTTCCTGTTTACATGCAAATTGTTATTGTTAAACTTCCTGCGCGATAACGCAGTGTCGCTATTTTATTTTCCGGGTATAGACCATCGGAGTAGGGAGCGAATGAGTGACGGACAAGCGAAAAAAAAAAAAAGAATGCCGCGAGGAAGGGAAACGTGAGTAAGCATTTTTGTCCCTTCGGAAATACTTTTACTTTGTAATATCAGCTAATTAATATCGGGCATGCAAGCATAATATTTACGAGAGAATCCACCAATTTTAAATGTCCTAAAATCACGGGGCAACAATAACTTAAGCAGCAGGGGTTTGTTGAATATTTCCACTCGGTGACAGTTGTTTCGTGCATGAAATCGGGGAAATAACTAGTTAATATTCCCTGTTTTGGGTTTCAAGGACACCATCACATTCAGTTTTAGTCCAAAATAAATTTAATTGCTTTAATTAGGTTTATTATACCCGCACCAATTCAAGTATTGCCTATTATCCAGTTATAATTTATCTGTACGAGGTGTGGCAATTAAATAACTGGACTCGTGCTGTTATACCAAACAGTGAGGGTGGTGCGACAGACTCCCTAGACAAAGATTTTCAGTCTCTCTCCAGACTCTCAAAGTCTTTCAGTCTTTCAGCGTCTCTGAGAGCGTCTCTTACAGTCGTTCACAGTCTCTCAGTAATTGCCTAGGTATTTTTATGGATCTCTCACAGTCTCTGTATGAGAGATTCGAACGATAAAATTGTTAATTCAGAGATTCGAGTCTCTCACAGAGAGACTGAATGAATAAAATTGTTAATTCAGAGATTCAAGTCTTTCACAGAGAGACTTTTTTATGGATCTCTCACAGTCTCTGTATGAGAGACTCGAACGATAAAATTGTTAATTCAGAGATTCGAGTCTCTCACAGAGAGACTGAATGAATAAAACTGAAAAATTGAGAAACTCGGGTCTCGTTGAAAGATTGGGATCTCTGAAATATGTTGAACTTAGAAAATTTTAATCATGTCTATCGAGACACCACTGTTTGAGAGATTCGAGTTTCTTGTTCAGAGATTCGAGTCTCTCATTCAGAGACTGGATACGAAATGAGGATCTCTCTCTGAGCGACTCGAGTCTCTCGTTCAGAGACGCTAAACAGTTTTTTTGACCGTCTCTTTCAGCGACACCATAGAGACTCGATGAGAGACGGAGACTCGAGTCTCGCTTTCAGAGACTCTGAGAGACTGAACGTTTTTATCTCGGGTCGGGAATATGTCTGTGACTTTGTATGTCGTTCAATCTGATTGTGTTAGAAATCGTCCGTTAAAGTCTCTTTTGTACGAAGGCGTAGAAAGACCAAACATAATTTTATTTTGAAATTTGAACTGAAAATTTCGACTTGAATTGAATCGCTACCTAATCTAACCTAACGGAATTCCAACCTAACATAAGGCAATTTTAAGATAAGAACTACACTACAACAATCATATCGTTATGTTGTCTTTGCTTACCGTAATTTTATGAGCCCGACCAATCGAATGAAAGCATTAGGCTCAATGAGGTTGGGATCACAATCTTAAAGTAAGAAAAAGACAACACGAACGAAGTAATGAAGTAATCTAAGACAATTGAATCGTAAATAACAATCGTTGTAACACTGATGGGTAAAATTTGATTCGGAAAGAATGACCTTGACCTAATTGAATTGTTCTAGACGTTTTGTCTGCAACTGAGGCTGACATCTTCAATGGTACTGTGTTGATAACATTGGGCATCGAGGTATAATCTTTGTCAATGTTGTAAAAGTACTAGCACTGAAGATGCCAGCCACGGTTGCTAATGAAACCTCTGGATCTAGCAGTTTATTTAGATCACGATATTTTGGTCCAAATTATAATTCTACTATATGGATTCTGGCCGAGAAAGTCTATGCTTTTATTTTGATGGGTAACTCAGTACGTAACCGAAAATTTCGAGATGCATGTCGAAATTTCAAAAAAAAAATATGTTTGCCTCTTTTACGGCTTCGTCTTTTAGCGTTGTAGCGTCTTCTCAGAAAAATGTAAAAGAAATAACGAGTTAACATCAATTTTCTTAAGAAACTAAGGAAAATTAAAAATGCTCATTCTGACTGCCCTTCGTGAACGAATGAAGAGATGAAGTTCCTATTTGTAAAAGCATTCATTGCGAAATACGGCATCAACATGTGGGACTACTCACTGTGTTGTGACTTTTTTATTCCCAGAAGATCAAATCGGAGCTTAAAGAACGAGATTTTACAGTGCAAAAGTGGTGAAAGCAAAAGCGACGGAGGGTTTTAACAACAGTTGAAAGCTTCAGACTTCTGTAGGCACTGCTTTCAGCAATAGAAAAATCGTATGTATGTGTTAGGGATCAGCATGTAGAGTACATTGAAGGCGATAAAATTGGTGGTCAATAAAATATTTTGTAACACCAGTCTGGTTATTTGTCACACTCTGCATATAAAAAAATGAGAAACTGACCAACTAACTAAGTCTATTAATTAATTAATATTAACGTTCTATCTAGGTCTAGTCTAGTACAAGAGACATGAAAGTGAATAACACGTATGATGTTAGAAGATCTTTTAGACCTTAAATGTTATAAAAAACCCTAAAAAGTATATATATATATATATATATATNATTTTTCTCAAGTCAGTGATCTCTAATGATCAAATTTTAAGAGAAGCTTTCAAATATTTTTGGACTAAGTTACTATTTTTTTCTTATTGCTCGTTGGGTATAAACTGTTTTTATAAATTTAAATAAATTTTCATCTCTGGGTGAATGATTTTTAGAAGACAGGAACCGTTGATGAACAAAGTTGCAATTACATGGGACTCCTTTGAACGTTTTGAACAGAAGAGGATTCTAAAATGACAGTAAGACCCTTCAGTTACATTAAGCTTATACTGAAAGCAAAGTTGGTTAAAATTGTGATACAGAAAATACTAAAAATTGCTTTAAAACGTAACCAAAAAACCCAAACATTCGTTCACCAAATTTTATTTGGAATATCAAAAGAACAAACAAATCTAATTTTTTTAGCAGCTTGTCAATTAAATTGTAAAAATCGCGACGCTGTTGAAGTCTCAAAACATTGTGTTTCAGAAAATTATGAATTATCCGCAGGCACTATTAAAATGTTACATCATATTGCCAAAAAAAAGTAAAAAGTTGTCTTAAATGAAGACCTCGTAATAAAAAAAAAGTGCTCAACAAATATGTTACTAAATGAATCAGGTACAATGATATACAGTCGATATACCTTTGCTACTGTCTACGATATATAATTGACGGATTTCTCAAAGCACTTAAATTAGATGTCTTCCTGTCTTTGATGACAAATTACCTTTTGGTCGATACAATAAAGATTTCGGTGAAACTCGCGCAGTTTACTTTATCTTGCTTTTCAATTATCAATAGAAACATTTCTGTTACTTCAGTAAAACGTAACAATTTTAATTTTAGATCGAAAGCTTTATTACATGAAAGCACAAATTCTGTAATTCGGATTACGAAGCGATGAAAAGGGCGATACAGTTTTCGCTAACGATGTTGATGAGGTCACACATACTTGTAAACTGGATCAATAGGTAAAAAACCGGCAACACTGATAACGAAGAGCTTTTTCAAACCAACATTGTCCCATACACGCTCTAATTACATCATCATTAGTAGCACAATTTCATTAAAGCTTCATTTAATTACCCACCGCGTTACGATATATTTTCACATGTAATTACTTTCCATGTTCAGTGGGTAAATAGAAAGACGTATGACACGAAATATCCAGGTATCATTATCAAGTAAGCGACCTATCAGCATACATTCAGAGGGAGCTTTTTAGATAAAAATTTTGATATTGATAGAGACTACACTTGTTTGAAAAGAATCAAGTAGGAGACTGAGAGGTAAGTGCTTTAAAAATAGATTTATATGTTAGTAAGAATGATAAAGTAACTTGTGTTTGATATAACTACAAGTAGATACTTATTTTGATTTAAATCTTTTTCGTTTATGAGTAAAAGGACGGGGAAAAAGAATTTCCTGTCTAAAAACTTTCGAAAAAGGATCAAAAGTTAATGTTTCGCATTTAAGTATATAGTATTCAATAATCAAATGCTAAACGATACATATAATGGTAGAATAATCCGAAAATTCAACAGTAAGAATTGCCTGGGAACTAAAAATATGCTGCTATATGAGCTTACAACTTACTGCGGATTCTTTATTTTTGTGATTAAGGAAATTCTTTTGAGGGTGATCATTACAGGTAAGTACCTAACAGAGTCATAAAAATTACAAGACATTTAAATTTAAAAGTTCTTGTAAAATTTCGAGGTCATTAGATAAGAATATAGTTAAGAGAGATTTTAAATAATTAAATTAAAGCGAATACTGCGTGATTTCAAGGTGACATACAGGCCTGACGCTAGAAGCTGGCGGAAAACTGCTACCGGAAACAATACGACATGTACGCTAAACCTTTGTTTCATCTTGTTTCTCTTCATTTTGGAATTATGTATAACATAGTGTGTAATAAGTATAACGGTAAATGAAGGAAAAACTTCAAATTGGATAGAAAATGTTTTTAAGTTAAATTAAAAATACAGACCATTTCGAATTAATTTATTCGATTAAGCTAACGTGCCTATCACTTTGAAGTTGGCTACGTCGGGATTCGTTTTCACCAAGTAGATATCCACATAAGTGGACCTTGTTGGAGGATACGTAATCCTAAAATGTAGCATCGTACTACAGATGGCGTTCACCACGCCATTTGTGGTATTTTCTAAAACGCGCTGTTAAGACAGCAGGTAAAGGTTGGTCTGTGTTCTGTCGGAGCTGCCTACGACGCGCTGATGAGATCCAAAAAGATCGAAAATACAGACCACTTCGAATTATTTTATTCGATTAAGCTAACATGCCTACCACGTTGAGGTTGGCTACGCAGCAAGTAGATATCCACACAAGTGGACCTTGTTGGAGCGTACGTAATCCTAAAATGTAGCATCGTAGTACAGATGGCGTTTACTGCGCCATTTGTAGTATTTTCTAAAACGCACTGTTAAGACAGCAGGTAAAAGTTGGTCTGTGTTCTGTCGGAGCTGCCTGCGACGCGCTGATGAGATCCAAAAAGATCGAAATCGCGATCCGCGTCTGGCAGTTTCGACAGAAT
>NW_020442430.1:665605-665903 GCF_000699045.2 Agrilus planipennis
TTTTTTTGAGCTTTTACCGTATAACACAACGATTAATTCGGAAGTCTACTGTCATCAGCTGGACAAACTAAATGGTGCACTTCAACAGAAAGGGTCAGAACTAATCAACAGGAAAGGTGTAGTGTTTCACCAAGACAACGCGAGACCTCACACAAGTTTGGTCACTCGCCAAAAGCTTTTACAGCTTGAATGGGATACAATACACCCACCATATTCTCCAGACCTGGCACCATCGGATTATTATTTGTTCCTCCCACTCCAAAATTTTTTAGACGGTAAAACCTTCACCACCTCTGAG
>NW_020442430.1:667489-669339 GCF_000699045.2 Agrilus planipennis
ACATGGACAGTGGGAGCGGCGGAAAAGAAAAGGTTAGAAGCGTTCGAAATGTGGTGTTATAGGCGGATGATGAGGATATCGTGGGTAGAAAAGGTTAGAAATGAAGAGGTATTGGAAAGAATAGGAGAACAGAGGACTGTATGGAAGTCAATAAAAAATAGGCGAGATAGGTTGGTAGGACACCTTCTTAGGCATGAAGGTCTAGTCAGAGACATATTAGAGGCAGAAACAGGAGTTAGGAGGGGTAGAGGTAGACCTAGATTAGATTACTGTTCGCAAATAGTTAAGGATGTGGGTTGTTCTAGTTTTAGGGAAATGTGAAGTTTAGCTCAGGATAGGAAAGAGTGGAGGTACGTGTCCAACCAGTCTTAGGACTGATGACCTTATGATGATGATGAGAAATAGTAGAATTTATTAAGCAACTTGTAATAATCTCAATGTTGACATGTTTTTCTAAAAACTATTTCAAGTTTCTTAATTATTACAATTAAATTTGAAATATCATCAACTAAAATACCTAGTAAATTTATTTATGCTGGGATTTTATTTTTACAAACTCCGGTCCAAATTGTAATTTTTGTTATTTTCGCTTACGAAGCAACGGGATAGTGGGATAAATTGTAGATATCGCTTTTACATTTAGGTAAATTTTCGTTTTTCATTTTCTCCGTGCATTGTTAGGTGTAAGTATTACTCGTTCATCAAATAAATAAAATCCCACTAAAGCAAAAAAAAAAGACAGAACGTCTACGTTAAAGATAACTTCAGTAATTTGATTAAATTTTCAGTTGCCTTTACTGTTGCAGGACTTGAAACAAGGTGTAGCCTTAATGTACACTTTATTAGTACAAAGGCTTATTATTTTCCGCGATTAGCGCGACATAAAACTGTAATATATTCTGCAAGTAATTAGTAGGTACCTAAAAACAACGTAGGTAGTTTTTACAATGAGCTCTTCTACGTAAATTCGTTTACTTCGAACATTTTGAAGCAAAGCCACCCTTTTCGTGTCGACTGTCGTTTCATACATAAAACTTTTTTTTGCTAGGTATATGCCGCAACATTAATTTAACAAATGCATCAATTAGAAAAAGGGAAGTATCACGCGAAGTAACAAGCAAATAGGTTATTACGGTGAAACAATTCGCGGCCGTAAAATTAGTATTCATACGGAATGTGTTTCCTCAAGGAGTTCTTTTATGACGGCCGCTTGTTATAAATGTTGTTCGTTTTTAAATGTAAGTGGCGAGAGTTTAAGGGCGACTTTATATTTGAATTTATATTGCGTTCCATCACCTGCACTTGTTTATGTCGGTTGTAATCTGCATTTTTACGTATCAATTTGTGGCACGTACGTCACGGTCATATAAGATTTTATTTGTCCCTTTTAATTTATGTAAGTTTTAACTTTGTACAAACGCAAAATTTTAAGTTTAGAGCTAATGATCTTTAACTGGCTCGAAACAAGAAGCTATAAAAGGGAATTAACTTAATCCTGGAAAAACATGTAATTACACTGAAAATACATTTCGAATAACATAGTGTGTAATAAGTATAACGGAAAATGAAGGAAAAACTTCAAATTGGATAGAAAATGTTTGAAAGTTATGAATTTAACAACTACACAATTGAAAATACAGACCACTTCGAATTATTTTATTCGATTAAGCTAACGTGCCTATCACGCTGAGGTTGGCTACGCCGGGATTCGTTTTCAGCAAGTAGATATCCACACAAGTGGACCTTGTTGGAGCATACGTAATCCTAAAATGTAGCATCGTGCTACAGATGGCGTTTACTGCGCCATTTGTAGTATTTTCTAAAACGCACTGTTAAGACAGCAGGTAAAA
>NW_020442430.1:670138-680796 GCF_000699045.2 Agrilus planipennis
CAAAGCTTTATGTATAAATAATTAGGTAACACACTAGTAAAATCAAAATTTTGATATTTTTTTGAATAATTGTAAACTCCTCCTCTTCTTCTCTCGTAAGATCTGAAAATTTTGTGATAGTATGAGGCTTTACTTGGTATTTTTGTGTATCCTTGAAAAAAGAATTAATCGACCGAAACAATCGTCGGGTTATTAAATACATAACTTTGAAACATTTTAATGCGTTTTATTCTATATGCTGCAAATAAAGTAGAGAAACACTGAAGGTAATTTTGATTCTTTTCTTTAATCATCCAATTCTTTCCACATCTCTATGATATAACTTCGATATTTTACCACATCATGGACATGAACAAAAGCTTATGCCACATTACCGAAGGCAAACAATTCAGCGTTGTTCATCTCTATTAATTTCTACTTTTTAGGTGGGCTGAACACATGAAATACAATATTATTATGGAATGCATTTTAAAAAACTTTTCAACGTTGAAGATAAAATGATGTAGCTGATCTTTCTATAATAAATAAACTATTATAAAAAAACAAGCGCAATTAAAGAGTGCCGTTTTCATAATATGACATGGTTATTGAGAAGCTCTAAATAGCATGAAATTAAATACATGTACCTACATGAAGGCTACCAATATTACACAATATAGCAAAGACTTTATCTCGGTTGAGAAATTATACGAAAACTTTGCAGAATCTGTAACTGCCATCAATAATTCTTTATGACTGAACGTTTCGAAAGAAGTAAAACTTTTCGTTACTGAATATCCTCTCGAGGAGCATATCTATTAGGTACTAAATGTAATGGACTATACTTTTCTTTATAAGTCATGATCCAATCGAAGCATCTTCTCTTTTTTTTACTGAGGTAAAACTTTCTGTGTTAGATCGCGAGGTATAGCTAGGGAGTAGGCAACTATTAGGAAGATCGGCTGAATACTATAGTTTTAAATAATATTAATAATACTACAAATAATATCCTAGTTATTTATCTTGAGATAATGAAATTCTGATTTTGTTTTTTTAAAAAGCTTAAGCCAAACGTATGCTATCGGAAGAGAAATTAGCTCATGAATGTGACTTCGACTTTGACCTCCGAGAATATTTGTAGATCAAATCATTGTTTTTAAAAAGGATGCATGATTTTAATCCCAGCAATAAAAAAGAGGAAATTTTATAATGGCAAATTTCCTTGGAATTAATTTGCTTTAGCAAGTTTGAATGAGTTCGGACCTGCGACCTGGGTTCCATTACCGGCCGATGCAATATCTTTTTTTATTTCTTTTACTGTCTTACAGCGTACGCAAATTATTTTAATTTTGTACACATTTATTGTAGATTTTTTTGAATAATGTTTCGTTCCCCGCTCTTTTACAGTCATCATCATCATAAGATCGTCGGTCCTAAGACTGGTTGGACACGTACCTCCACTCTTTCCTATCCTGAGCTAATCTTCGCATTTCCCTAAAACTAGAACAACCCACATCTTTAACTATTTACGAACAATAATCTAATCTAGGTCTACCTCTACTCCTCCTAATTCCTGTTTCTGCCTCTAATATGTCTCTGACTAGACCTTGGTACCTAATATGGTGTCCTACTAACCTATCTCGACTATTTTTAATTGACTTATTGACTATAGAGTCCTCTGTTCTCCTACTCTTTCTAATACCTCTTTTACAGTAGATTACGAAAAATCGTAGGCACTATAAGTTTTTCGACAAAAATGAGAACAGCATGTTGTAGTTACCGTAAAAGTTATTTTAGTTAGTTTACATTACATTACAGTGACAGTTTCAGNCAAGGTTTATCGCTGATGCTAATGTGTGGATTTGCGCGAGGTTGCTTTATGTGGCCGCTATTTATGACGGACGTGTTATTTTCTAATAGTGCATTGCGTTATTGGCAGAACAGGATAATAAAAACAGAATGAGGATTATGTAGGTCAACCACAGGATCGGAGACCAGCAATCCTTTAGTTTTTGTTTTCATGGAAAACGGGAAATCTTCAAAAGACACCTAGCCGTCCGTACGACTGGGTACCTGCAATCCTTGGGGCCGTGCCTTTAGCTGAACTGAGCGGCCATCCGTATTTTGACAGGACCGGACGGATACGTGTGCGACAACCTTTATACAGAGTCCAAGTGAAATGCTTCAAAACGAATAAATTGATTTCTACGTCATATAAAATGCTTTATTGAGCAGCATGTTAAATTTCATTGTTCAATACGAAATCGATAGAATTGGCATAAACTTTATTGCTTAAAACTTTAACTTTGTGATTCACATATATGTATTCCAATCTAAATATTTATCGGACGTAGGTACCGACATAAATTTGCTGAACCTGATCTGTGCGAGTTCACACGCAGGAAACGAAATAACATTCGAATGAGTTCCTCTTATATGGCCCGACAAAGTGGAAAGAAAATAAAGAGAAATAACTACGCGGGAGTTCCACTGACAGAAGCATTAAACTTACATGCAAACAAATAGGAAATCCTTTCTGTTAAACGTCTTTCTGTGAATTGTTATAGAACTTATGTATGGATCTACGCGTACAACAGCAGGTTTCTGCTTAATATCAGCTTTAGTACACAAAATAAATGTATTTGCAATAAAATCTCTATAAGGATGAATTTGTTGTATGTTGTGGTACAAATCTTAACTTACAAAAATGTGTTACTTTAAGGGCAATAACAGGTAACTTTTAAAATACACTAGTTTTACGTTGAATTTTGACTAAAGCAGTTTTTTTAATTATTTCTAAATGTACAAAATATACTTATGCAGTTTTGTTTTAAGCATTATTTGTGTATTTATGAAATAAATGTTATTTTATATAAGCTACTAGCGACTTTTTTCAAGTATCTAAGATTCTTAGTCTCTTTATGTTCGTTATTACCGAGTTTGTCTGTTCATACATCTCTTCATTGCTTAGATATAGGTTTTCGTTTTGTTTAAAAAAAAAAAGATTAATTAAATCTCCGCTTTAGAAATATGCAGCTAAAGTAGATGAATTGAGAGATTTTTATTAAAACTAAAGAACGCAACGGGGTTGTCGCAAACATTAATTGCTACAACTAATCAAGTCATAATGCCGATTATCTCCACTACGCGAATTTTATTACCAAAGAAATGCTGGTTATTTAAAATTGGCGGTTTAGAAATGAAGCAATTGAACAAATGCACATTCCATTTCCATTGTTAGTATTCTGCAATTTTACTAATTAGGTACCCATGAAGAGCGGACGCTACTTTTACGATTATTATAGTAACTTCAAAGATATAGTAGCCCGACTTTTAAAGTCCGTTGATATCTTTACAACCCTTTATAGCAACCACACAAGCAGGAGAACTACTGAACATTAGATAAGTGGCTGAAGGTCCTCAGAACCGGATTAAAGTATAAATGAAATGTATTTCAGACAGATATTGAAATTAAAACTTTAACAAATAAAATAAAAAAGTAGAGGAATATTGAAATAATGAATTCAGTTTTACAGTTGACAGTTTTTCATGGTATTCAAAATCATCTTTTGCTAAATATTTACTTACAAATCAAATAAAATATTTTAGTTACCTAATAAGAAAAATAAATAATCACACGTGCAATTGGCCTGTTTGTGTACCAGCTGTTGCGAAGGTATAGAGTAGGTATGAGTGTTTCCTCACTTGACACTTGCGATAACTAAGGGCGATAAAATAAAGCGGCTGCCAAACTGTCAACGGTTCTCATTCATTAATAGCTCGTTGTCTGGGGTACTTTTTGTTCATACTTTTTGCACTCCCTACGTTGTGGCGCTACTACAGGATACAGTCTGCACTGCCTTCAGATCTTGCCTTTCAAATATTCCTTAATACTGATTAGACTTAGTGTATAATATACTTATTTTAATGCGTATAAAAAGACGATACATCGCTTGTAATGTTTATATTTCTAATTTTTAAATTTCACAACGCATGAACAGCTTTATTGTATTTTCTTCTTTTATAACGTTTTGCAAAACCTATCCGCATTGGTACCGTTGTTGATAATTCATTTATTGAACAATATCCGATTAATGTTTTATTCGCGCAAACTATAAAAAAAACACCCTTAACCTATTCGTGTCAGATCAAGATCAGATCCTGATTTACATCAGGAATTATTTGTTTGTATAACTCAGTTAGTGGAAGGGTGATGATCATTGGGCGTTGAATTATAGATAGTATTATTGCGAGTTAATAATAAAATTTTTACTTCTACGTGCGTGTGTTACCTACATTTCATCATGGAGTTACAACAATTTAAATCTTAGTCAATTCATTAAACAATCAAAATAAACTCTCATTAAACTAAAGTTATACATTTAGGTACAAAAAGCTATCACATAGACTTTTAATTTTGCGGTTTTGTTATCTTTTTTAAAATTTTCTTCAGTAGGGTCACAACCCTGCCTTCTGCTCCTAATGTTTCTTTATATTCTCTCCCTACACCCTCATCTATCACATGCCTAAAACTCATTTTCTCTTCTGCATATTCTGCATTTTCTCTCTTCTTTTAACCAATATTCATTCTCATTGCATTCGTTCCCCATTCTAAGCTTTGTTATAACTGCCATATGCTCATTTCCCTTCCAATATTATTACATCTTACATGTCCCTTCATCCCTTCCGCATGTTTTAACCTATGTATTCTTAAGTCTCAAAACGAAGGAAGTGCAGTCACTCNTGTGTTCTGTCGGAGCTGCCTGCGACGCGCTGATGAGATCCAAAAAGATCGAAATCGCGATCCGCGTGTGGCAGTTTCGACAGAATACAGACCACTTCGTATTATTATATTCCATAATGCTGTTGTTTCGCCGTAAAAATTATTTTGAAATAATACATTTCAATATCTGTCTGAAATACATAATTTCATTTATACTTTAATCCAGTCCTGACGACCTTCATCCACTTATTTAATGTTCAATAGTTCTCCTGCTGTGCGGTTGCTATAAAAGGTTGTAAAGATATCAACGGGCTTTAAAAGTCAATCTACTATATGTTTGAGGTTTCTATATCTAGTTAATTATAGGTTAGGTATCGATACGTACATATTATCATACATGTGTGTAGATTGGGGTTGGTACCTATATTATAAGTAGATGTACTGGATTTACGTTTGTGTAAGTCCGCTTTAGTCGATGAATGATTATTCTCACATAAATAGGAATAAAAGCGTTCGCATATGCGGATGCGGGGGAGAATTAACCCCATCTAGACCCATTCTGACCGGTCTGGCCGGGTCTCGCTCGCAACGTACCTATCTGTTAGCAAGGTTTATCGCTGATGCTAATGTGTGGATTTGCGCGAGGTTGCTTTATGTGGTCGCTATTTATGACGGACGTGTTATTTTCGCTAATCGTTTTAACGACTCGTTCTTGTAAACGCGAATCTCCACCCGAGTTATGCATGTTTGTAACGCATTGCAATGCAAATTACGGAAAAATAATTGGCTGCTTATTCTGCTCTGCTTTCAGCGTTTGCAATTCCCACTTTGCTGAAAAATATGTTCAGCTTTTGTTCTCTAGCCTTGGAGTTGAATCTTTTCTATTCGAAACCTTGAAAATAAAACATATACTCACCACTCCATGTTCTATAATTAATAAAGATTAGTTCCTAAAAAGAATTGAGGGCGAAATAGATAGGTACAAATCAATTTGTTGCCACATGAAGAGAAATATTCTTCATTTACTTTCTGTAGCGATGTTCCACTTCCAATGTCTCGGATACTCTGTGGCAAAATCGTAGGTAGGGAGAAAAAAGCTCATTATACTCTCGACTTGTTCATTAAACATACTTTTTCATACAGTACCTGCCAAAAGTTTTGTTCAATCATGAATTGTCGTGAGAGTCGAAAACAAGCGTTAAAACCTTTAATATGTCTTCAAATATAAATAAACATCTCGTTGATATTTTCAGTAGTAAATGGTACCAATAACAGCACATTTGAGCAATGCAATTGTAGTGGATAAAATGGTCAATTTTTCCGTGCAGTACTGTACGGATTATACGCTCCTCACCGGTTAAGAGTTTGGCCGAGAGTTGTCTCCTTCCTTTTCAGGCCTAGTGCTGTTCTTTTCTACCTTGCGCCGGTCAAATTGAAGGTCACATCGCTACAGAAAGTATAACTGGGACTTCCAGGAATTCAAAAGGAATCCGTGCTGTTACACACTTTAACATTTTATTATTACAATAATTAGATAAGATTTAAACGTCAATACTTCTATAACCTATACAAAAGTTGTTGGGTACTAAGGAAGTCATTTAATCTAGTCTAGGGTCTAGGGTCCGAGAACCTGGTAAGTTCTGTGGTGTATTAGATCGGAATTTCAATTTTTTATTGCAGAATCTGGTTCTACGTAAAAAAAATATATCTGTATGTGGTCTAAAAAATTTTGATGACCCGTAGAATCACATTCTGAAATAAAAAATAGGGATTCTTATTTAATAAATTAATATTGGGCACTGACTATAGGGTCTCACCAGGGTCGCGTACTCGCTGCTCGATCACAAAATCAGATGGCTCCCTTACAACCCAACACCTTACAAAAATAGACATTCCTATTTAAAAAACCGTAGTTGAGAACTACAGGTCCTCACCAGGGTCCCCTGTAGAAGACATTTTTTAATTGACTGCTTATACACCCGGATATCTGCCATTATTGATTAAAACAGATCACCCTGTAACACTGTTATATCACTGAAGTAATGATTTACACACAAAATTTTTACATATGAACATTGGGCACTTTTATATTTATAAATTCCCTCTTGCTAATACTTAATCTTCTTCTTAACAAGTTATAAAAATTAAAGCAATTAACAAAACGCAGGAATATCTTACTTCATGTTCTAAAATTGTATGATCCTCAATATTTGTATTAGGCACTTTAAAGCAAATTTTTCTTTTTCACTCTTTATCCACTCAGTTCGTAAACTACTGGGTAATTAACAACCAACAATTAAAATACGTAACCAATGAGAGCACGCTCTCTTTTCTGTGAACAGAGGTAGGCAAATCACCCCAAGCAATTCGAAGATAAACATCATCTATTTATCTCTGTTTTAATGAACTCCGATGGGTTAATTATTTTGATGTTTAATTTTGTTTCTTATTTTTCTTAATTGTTAATTAATTACCTAAATTTCATTAAGGCACGACTAGTATCGCCCTTTCATAACGTATTTTGTTTACGAATAAGTAGAAAACAAGCTGTTATAAATTTGCTGGAAAAGGTATTAAGTTTATTATCAAAGGGCTATTCTTAGTTTGCATTAATATGTAATAGTTAAGCTCGTCGTCTAAAGATTCAAGAGAAAAATCATCTACAGTCTGAATCACGTAAAGTGACGGCTGTGGTAATAAAACTTGTATAAGATTTGTAAGCTTATTTTTTTGACATCTGCAACAATAACGAGAACGATCAGAATTTAATTTAGTGACAATGGGGTACATGAATATATTTTTACAGCCGATTGTGAGATTCAACAATACCATTAACCTTAATAGAGACGCTATACTCAGGTGTGTAATAGGACATTGTTCTGTTTTACAATGATTTGAAGCCACTCTTTTAATAGCTTTCAAACCATTTTGAAAATTGTTAGTACAAGTGGTTAACAGAATACAAATATGCTTCATGTGAATGATGCCATAATATTGTAACTCCACCTATATTTGGTATTTTTATTGCTTGAACCGCCACTTTCAATGAGTTTATATTCTGATTCATGTAAAGTCGTATTTTAAAAGTATTAAGTGATATTTCACATACTTCGCATGATAACAGGGTTGTAAACAAATATGGTTTTGAAATCATTTTGGGCTATTCTTTAGGCCATTTTCGGGAATGCCAATTTTTTTCATTTTCTATATTTTGAAATTTCTATATTTCGAAATTGGTGTCGTGCCATTAGCGTCGCGATATTAGCAAGCAAAATTTCAGTGTGCACGTAGCGCTGCGACAATTTAATAAATATGTAAGCTTATGTACTATACCTTTAGCATTGTTTATATGTTTTAGTTTAGTTAATTTTATTATTATTCTGGACAACAAAACTGGCCTGTTTAAAATTATAGATAGATAAATTATAGAAGTTAAAAAGCTTTATCATAATTTGTGAAAGAAGATCGCGTATGTTTTGACAGCTGTTTACTTACAAATAGTGAAATTATTTATTACAAAAAAAGAAAAATTAAAAAAAAAAAGAATAAAAACTATTCTGGAAAAATTTAAAGTTAATAAAGACTTCGGAAAATGCTTGAGAGTATTTAGTATAGACCCAGAAGTTAGAAGTGTAATTTTATATAATAGAATGTGTGTGACTCAAGTGCAACTTCAGCATTTTTATAAATTAGGTTTCTTAATACTGTACATATGACGAAGTATATGAATTAAAATTCAATGCATAATTCAAAAATGTAATAACTAATAGGTGCTTCCATTTGAAAAATAAAGTCGGTGGTAGTCGTTTATTTTTGGACCACCCGGTATGTATGAATTTATCATGGAAAAAAAAACCTCAGTCAAAAATAAAGACGGACGTGTCCAAGCGTTTTTCCGAAGGACAAACCCTTGAATTTGTTCCAATCCACGCGTCCTCACTGTATATAATGTCCTAGTTACTAACAGGTTGTTCAGTTTGCTTTGGATTGTTGTGGAATTTACTTGTTTGTTACGTGTTAATTTATTTAATTAGTGGTCATTTCATAAAAGACTATTACAATAAGGACAATTAGTAGTGTGATAGTGCATTCTAGTAGGGTTCTTATTCAACCATCAGTTGGCGGTGAGTTACATTACCAATGCCTATCGTATAATTCGAAATATTCCCGGTATTTGGGCTAAAATTCGCAGCAACTGGGTGCGCCGCTGTCAGTGTTGCATTGAAGCGAATGGAGGACAATTTCAACATTTTTGATAAAAGGTACTCTTTTCTTTTTCACTTTTACCTTTTTTTTTACAAGGTGGAAGTGCATTCGGCTTTTTCCCAATAGGTACTTGTTACATCGACCAGGCCCGTAATGAAACAAATTGTACGTTCAAATTTACAAAGACGATTTGCGAGCTCAATTGTCAGTAAATTGAAAAATTGTATAACACTTTTTTGTTGTATTTTGTGTCAGGAAGCCATGTTTTTTTTAATTATTATAAATGGAACACCCTGTATAATTTCTGTGATTTTTCTCCTAATTACCACGTCGAGAAGGTACATGATCAATTTTTTTTAAGAACGACCATTATTCCGCTATGACATCTGGACGAATAAAATCATCAAGAAATCCCGTGTTTTGAGACCGGGCTGTCTAGGATAATAACGTTTACAGAATTCATACCCACGCAGCAGAAAAAACACTAGCAACATAACATGAAGAGGGTGAATATTTTTGAAGGGATGCTTGAGAGGTAGCCATCAGGCATGTATATACATTCCCTTGGTTTATAAATCTTAAACGTAACAGCGAGACATTTCACAATCATAAAACCTTTACGGAGGGTAAAATCTCGACGTTGACGAAAATATCTCGGTAATTTCCGACGGTATTGTTTTTTTATGTTAAATTGAAATATAAAGCAGCGAAAGACCGCAACGACACATTTGAAAGGCGAAATCGGACAAAATCTATACAAAAGGAACGGGATTTTACGTCGGAATTATTATTACCTTTTGCTCTTATTCCCATTCTTCGATTCTGTGTCACGTCCTAAATATTACATTATTGATGTGCGAAAAAGTTTCAAATAAGAAAGTTGAGCCGTAAAATTCCTTACTAGACCATCCCACGGAGCAGTTGATATTTCCGTTTCCTTTATTTTCACCCGTGCTTTGTGCAATTTTCAGTTTAATTTAAAAGAGGAAACGAATTTTATTCATGCCTTGATTTATATAGGTCGATATAAATTAACGATCTTTTTTTAGTCCTTTTCACAAAAGCAAGTTTAATTTAAATTTTAGATTGAGTAAATTTTTAATGTTCAGGAATTTATTGAAAATACGCCCCGGTATGGAACCTAATTGGACTTTTTATACGTGGGTATTTCTTGTATTTGAATAAAAGTCAGAAAGGATATAATTTTAAAAATATAATCCTATTATTTCAGCACAAACTTTTGAAAAATACCAACTTTAGGGGTGGTTTGGGAACGTGTTTTCAGTTTTCTCTTAATATAACCTCTTGTGGAGATATTTTACTTTGATTCGAATAACTGAATGTTATTTTACTAACAGTATGAAATAATAATAAGAACAATAACAAAATATTACATTAAAGAATGACACCTAAGAGCATTTTAGGAATGTAGTTTACAATTCGGCTCTTACATTCTCCATCTATGTAGCTACAGTTTTTATCGCACTATGTCATTCGGTAGCCACCTATGTTATCAATTCACGCACAGAACCGGCTTTCGGGTTTTAAATTACTGTGATTTGTTGATTATTGTGACAAAATAGATTTCCCTTTGTATTTTAAATGCTAAATACATATTTCTAAAATACTTTTTTCAAATAAATACATTTCTAGTACCTACTTAATTTTCTACATTTGCTTAAGTACAGAATACTTTTTAAGAAAACCTTTCAGGCATTTTCTCATTTTTTAAATATTGGAGTTTTTCTAG
>NW_020442430.1:682925-684076 GCF_000699045.2 Agrilus planipennis
CACACACACACACACCACACACACACACCACACACACACACACCACACACTCATACCACACACACGCCACATACACACACACACACACACACACACCACACACACCACATACACACATACACATACATACTACGCATATGCTATGCTTACCGTCAAATTTCTAAATTTTTAAAATCGGACCTATTAAAATAATTTCCCTGTACTCTGAACTGTTTATAGGAACTATTAATTCTTACTACATCTAGAAAGATATTTTTCTTGACAATTAGTTAAACGTGTACCTACTTAACCACCTTAACAGTAGTAGCACTACCCAAATGGTCATAAATCGTCAAAACTGCGTTCAGGTCTATTTTTGTGATTTTTCTGCTCTTTGCTGGCATACAAAAAGTATTATGAGCAATAATTTAATTGTTTTAGAGCACACACGAGTATAAAAATTGTTTTATCATCTCAGCTGATTTGGTAAATATACGTAATCATTCGATTCACTCTAAACCTGATGCCGACTATACAGGAACATAACATTTCTTGATAAATTGCCGTTAAACGTTCAGAAATTGATTAAACAGATTCATGTATTGTTAAACGACCACTTATTATAATGTATGTATACTTGGGTAAAATACGTACGTATGTGTATTAATAGTACATGCGTTGTGTTAGGAACGAGCATTGCTATTATTGGATGGTTATCGCCGAAACAATTTTCATAAAAGCTTTTGTGCTTTATGTTAAACACGTTTCTTATGTCAAGTTAAATATTTGTCCGCTACTTTTCCATGTCGTTCATCATGTCGGTGTCCAGCCAATGCTCCTTGTGGAAATCACCGAGAGAATATTAAGAAATATTGCGTGCAAATGTGCCTTGTGGCTGCGAAAACGGAAATTTTGAATACGAAAAATTTAAGAAATAAGAGTAACCTTATCCATAGGAGGTGTACAAAAGCGATTAAAATTAACGAATTTGGTGATTAATTTTTACAAATTAGAAAAATTATGCGCAAAGCAATTATCAATATCATATAAAACAAGAAATTGTAATTTAATTATTTTATGTATCGTTTTGAATCATTAGCATTCTAGGGGAGTCAATCTTAAGGATGTTTGGGAGGTACAATCGAAGACAAGAGCACATAAAATTAGTTAGA
>NW_020442430.1:685586-707310 GCF_000699045.2 Agrilus planipennis
GTGGCGTAACAAAACGGCAAAATGTCACGGAGCCCCTGCCCAAGAGGCCGTGAGGACAGGAAGACCCTAACATTCATTAAAATATT
This sequence comes from Agrilus planipennis, assembly GCF_000699045.2. NCBI lineage: Eukaryota > Metazoa > Arthropoda > Insecta > Coleoptera > Buprestidae > Agrilus > Agrilus planipennis. The sequence continues at coordinate 685,673 of NW_020442430.1, forward strand.
AAAAAATATTAATTTTGTATTTAACTCAAGGACATACACGAGTTATACAAATAAATTATCAAGGTTTAGAACACATCCATTGCGCTAAATTCATTTTTTTGCAGCGGTACTTCATTGGTGGCGTGGGATAGTGATGCTAAGGAAATCCCCGTTTATTATTTTTGAAGGACGTTCATGCGCTACGCTAGAGTCAAATAAATACTAATTTTTTAAGAAATCATTCTGATCTCAAGAATACTTTTAAAATAAATCTATAATCATATAATTTTTCTCTCAAAATGATACGCTCCGTAAATTAAAATTTACTAGATAGATAATTAACTAAACATGCACATAATAATTATGATAGTGTTGGTAAGTATATTTACATATCTACTAGCCACAAAAAAGTTGAAAATCGACTGTGCGTAACCCGTGGAAATTCAAAATTCGCGAACAGACTTCGTATAATAGACGATAATAGAATTAGGACAGGAACACAGAACCTCTACATTCTACAATTATACACCCAATAGGTTCCAAATTAAGCTACTCTAAACGGAGTTTGCTGTTATTTTACATTGAATTGTATCAGATTTCAATGATTTTGTGATACTTATCAATTACATTCACAGTCAGGAAGACCGCATTTTCTAGCGCAGTTTTGTGACTAGCAAAATACTACCGTACGTTACGATGGGGGTGAAGGGGGTCAAAAATCTTCAAATAATGCGTTACATAATATTTGAACGGCCTTAAAATTAGCAGAGACTGCTTGAAATTTCTTTCATCTAGGTACAAATAACTTTAAAATATAAAATGACATTCCAGACAACAAACAAATATCTTCTAGTTAATGTTGTTAAACAATTGGACATTCTAAAGACTTGTCCTTTATTCTTTTAAATTTGTGGGATTGTTTCTTATTTCTCTTACTCTTTCTGTTATTTTGATTGTTTTCAAGTCATCTCCGTATTTCGCATTACAAAGCTCCCCGAAAACGACTGCAATAAAATGGCCTACCATTCGAGTGAGATTGGATTTGTATATGGAAGGAGATTGAGACGTCAACTTCTAGTGTATTTTATATCCGAAACTTGCCCAAAACCCTGCTTGATATTCCATGCTTTTGTTTATCAAAAATTTGCTTTTAAGGGTTGAATCATTTTTGTTGAAAAATGATATGGAAGTACGAATTTGTACGTTTTAATACTATTATGTATGTTCTTTGGAAAACTCTACCAATCGAAACTTCACGATTTTCATTACTTATAGTTCTTATATTAACGGCGATAGAGATTCTTATCCAAATTGGGTCGATGATGTGATGAAGTTGAATAAGGTATCACCATCAGAAATTTGTTATTCCTAAGACTGGTTGGACCCGCACCTCCACTCCTCCCTATCCTGAGCTAATCTTCACATTTCCCTAAAACTAGTACATCCCACATCCTTAACTATTTGTGAACAGTAATCTAATCTACCTCTACTTCTCTTAACTCTCGTTTCTGCCCCTAATACTAGACATTTATGCCTGAGAAGGTGTCCTATCAATCTATCTCGCCTGTTTCTTATTGACTTCCATAGAGTTCTCTGTTCTCCTATTCTTTCTAAATACCTCTTCATTTCTAATCTTCTCTTTCAACGATACTGTCATCATTCGTCGGTAACCCCATATTTCGACTGCAAACTGCGCCGCGCTCCAAACATACACCATTAACAATCTTTTTCGAATTTCTAATTTAACCGTTCACCAGCATAGAAGTGACTTCTTTTTATTTAAGGCGACTCGACCCTGCGCTATACTCTGCTTTATATCCCTACTACTTTTTCCGTCCTGACTTCCAATATACCTAAAATCAGTCACTTCTTCTAATTTTTCGTCTCCTGTCTTTATATTCGCTCTTTCCCTACTTTTTCTTCCCTTATGTCAGTATTTTTGTTTTACTTTTATTTATTTTCATACAATACTGCTTTGTCAATACTATCAGAAGCGATCTCCTTGATGCTAATACTGCTATATCATCTGCAAATCTAAACATAGTAATCTTTTACCCCTGTATATCTATCCTTACAATTCCCTTTCTTTAATGATGTTGATCGCGCCTTCGATGTATAAATTAAAAAGTTGCGGAGACAGTGTGCATCCCTGTCTGACTCCCTTCCTAATATTTACTTCTCTACGTTACAGCTCCGGCTCTATAACTGTCTGTAGCTCTTTATACAAACTAAGTATCAGTCTTCTATCTCCGTAACTCATCCCTACATTTTTAAGTATATTTAACATCTTGTCCCATTTAACATTGTCAAAAGCTGTTTCTCAATCTATAAATCCTATGTACGCACTCTATCGTTGCAATAAGGTATGTATTTTATAAATTATCTGCAGCTTTTAGACACTGCAGTATTTAGAGTGAGCACTTCTTAGATGAATAAAAAATGACAGATAAGGACCAACTGCATTAGAAGTTTATTTTGTAGATTAAAAAAAGAAAACCTACACAACTTTTTCGATTACAGAGACGGTATTGAAAAAGTTTTGCTTGGAAAAAGCGATAACGAAAGTAAGGGCGCTATTGACGTCGATGGCGTTATGATTCTTCGTGATATGTTTGTTATAATGACTGGCTTTAAATTTGATCGTAAAGAAGCAGAAACGATGATGGAGCAAAGTGTATTTTGGCAATTTGATTCGATATATCCTTTTAACGGTGATTTTAGATCATCAAATAGCGAGACGGAGGTAGTAACAATATATATTATATAGGAGATCGGTACGTGCGAGAAATGTAAGGCAGGCTGTTACTTGGGGATTTTGTTACGTCGATAGAATGTCTAGAAAACTCCGAAAATCGTTCGAGTCGTATTTAGCATAATTGAATTCCAATTCTCGGGGAGAAATAAAATACCAGATCGCATCGCTTCAAAAGGATAAAATAACAAATTTTTTATAAAAATTAATATTGCAGGTTTTTTGTGGGAGTTTGAAAAAATTCTCTTGAATTCTCATAGTTATTCCAGTTACTGGGTCTATTTTTCTCAAATCCTTAAATTGATAACGATGCAGAGGTAGACATGTTAATAGTTGCATTTTAAATATAGCATTTATGGTTACCAATTTTAAATTAGTAACAATTTTGCTTCTAAAAATCTAAATATGTAAAAGAAAGTCGTGCAAGTTACACTAAAGAACGGCTGAACGGATTTGGCTGAAAATTGGTGAGGAGGTACCTTAGAACCAGGAGACGGACGTACAATACTTTTTTTTATCCCGTTCCCACGGAACGAGACATAAAACGTGGTATAAGAAAACGCAACTGACAGCAAAACGAAAAATTTCAGTCAAAACATCAGTCTAGCCCTTCATTTGTAAAAAATGGTATTTAACAAAACGCAACTGACAGCTAAACGTAATGCTGTCTATAGTTAAGTATGGTGTTTATTTTTAGTCAGATTTACCTGAAACTTAGCTTTAATGCTTTTCCATATAAAATCAGTGATATACATACCTATTTCAACCATTTTACAAAATTCTACCTCTTTAGAAAGCTGAAAGGGATTTGCAAATATTGCATGTTTGTTTTTGGTCCGATTTACTTGAAACTGGTTAAAAAATTCAATCTCTGTTGGGATGGATGAGTGGTGAAGAGGAGTTGCAATGTTTAAATGGAACATATATTATTTGTGGTCAGGTTTACTTGAAACTTAGTACTAATAATGGTCTCTCATTTAATTTTTGAAAGACCTATTTCGACATTTTAAAAAATTCAACCTCCAAAGGGGCGTGGGAGTAAAAAGGTATTGTAATTTTTGTTTGGGACATACTTTATTTGTGGTTGAATTTACTTGAAACTTCGTGTATATGCTGTTTGATACTATTAATCAAATGAAAATAGGTTGCAACGTTTCCATGGGGTATATTTTATTTGTACTCGGATTTACTCGAAGGTTGCTCATTGTTGAAATTAAGCAAATACGTGTTTTGGCAATTTTTAAAAATCAACCCTTAAGGATGAAATGTTGTTGCTACGTTTGTATTTGAAATCTAAGATGGCGACATTACATAAAATTAAAACGCTGTAAAGGTGAATTGGGAGTTAAAAGGTTTTATGGAGAAACAATATTAATTTCTGCGAGCGAAGCCGCGGGGAAAAGCTAGTTGAATAATGAAAAGAGAAAACTCCTAAGAATTAATTTCTCTTCCAGTATTAATTATTGTATTAAATAATCCAGGCTATCATATTCGATCTATATAACAGAAAATAATTACGTATACAGAAAGCCAATAATAATTAATATACCTGTATATGTATGTATAAGTATGTCTATAATAACGAAAACACAATCAAAATCATAACCCAAAGAAATCAAGCAAATCAAAACCAATCGTACCTACTTTATATTAGTTTTAGTAAAAAGTCTTCTCTAATACTACTACTATTAAATAGTTTCTTTGAGTACCTAATAAAAACTGAAAATTCCTAACTACTTCGTTTGTCTATTTGATATTATAAAGTGGTGTAGCAGTGCAGAAACATAAAAAACAAAATCAAATCACTATTTTTATTAATTATACCTAGGATTATAGTTGGAAAATAATGAATAATAGATGTTAGTCAGGTAATTACATATTTTAATTTCTAAAAACATTTATAATTATTATCACGCGTCAGAATTCGCTCTAACCATTAACATCTTTAATTATTAATAATTCATCGATTATAGGACATTTTATGTAATTCCCTATAATGGTATTCCTTTCAAATTCCTAAAATTCATTTTGATAATTCATTTACATCATCCGGAGCCCTGTATCGCTGGTCGATCAATTATCATTATTTTATCGAATCGTAAGATCGACAATTTAATTCGGGTCGGCAGTGTGGCAGGCGATCTTTTTACCGCTGAGATAACCGCCTACCTTGCTGCATGAATTTAAGGATATCAACGATTTTACTGTACTTTTAGTCATATGGACGGTGTCATGACGAACTTTTTCGTTGTCTTAAATTTTTCTCATAATACTGACCCACATGTACCCACCGATATATTTCGTGATTGGTTAGAAAGAAAGAGATATGTTTTTCTGATTCTAGTGGTGCAAACTTGAAGAATGAATTGTAAATGTGCTTAGGTAGGTGCAGAAAATAAAAACAACATCTTAAGTATCAAATGAGGATGTACATATAATGTAATCTACACAAAAATTTCTAAGTTTGGGATTTGGATGTAATAGTTAATCTCCGAAACCACTAATTTTATTTCAAAAATACTTTCACTAATAAATAATCAGTTTGAACCTTCAGGGCTTAAAACAATGGTATTTTCGTGGAGACCAATTTTGCAATTCTTCTTACCAACGCTGCCTTGACGGTATGAGATAATATTAGTTCGATTGTTTTCTATAGAAAAGTTGCAGAGGTTAAAAGGCAGGTAAAAACGATTAGGTAATCTGTATATTGAGGATAATTCACAGATTGATAAAACATGATTCTTATAGCCATAAAGTGAATTCCGATTTCAATTTTATATGTATATGGTACTTGTATGGTATAATAAATAAGGTGATGTTGAGTTCCAATAAACTAAAATTTGATTATGTTTTGTATATATATACGGAGAATAGAACACCTCCAAGAATGACTGAAAAGCATCAATGAGAGCAAGTAATAGTGTCAACTTTCAGTCTAGACTCAATTTAGTTCTAATGAAGATGTTTTGTTAGGAACATAATGCGAAAGATGAAACCTTTCTAAGCGATTATTCCACGAAACATGAAACCTGCGCGTGATTGTATACGAATGTTTTAAACATCCTAATGGAATAGTTTCGGTTACAAAAGAAAAACTATCGTTCTGCTTTTATTGCTTTTAAACATTTGTTAGACTACTTACAAAATAACATTTATGAAATTTTTTTTAAATAGTGACAATGCGATAGACAGTTACAGGATTAATTGCAAGATTACCTACATACAGTGTCATTAGTCAATAGGTAAGTAGTAGGCGAGGTAGGTTGGGAAGACACTTTCTCAAGCATGTCTAGTCAGAGACATATTAGAGCCAGAAACAGGAGTTAATAGGAATAGAGTTTTAGGGAAATGCGAAGATTATTTCAGGATAGCAAAGAGTGGAGGTTTGTGTCCAACCAGTCCTAGGACTGATGACCTTATAATGATTATAATTTCTTCCATAGAAGGCGTTCTAAAAAGGGCTGTTATTTAATCATCATGTTGATAAATAAAATTGTGGAAATTACAAGTGATTTATTTTTAAAATGAATTTTCATCAATTAAAAGTAATTTCAATTAATAAAATTACAAAACGAAGCAATATTGCCGAATACAACATGATTTTGGCGAAACTTCTCCATTGTATTCTTTCTTTCATCTAAGTAGGTATAGAGATTTACAAATTCAATGAAAATATTGATGTATTAAACAGTTTATGGAAATAAATCAACCAGGAAAAAATCATAGAGAACATGCCCCGGAAAAAATTCCTCCTCGAAAAAAATGCCTCGGAAAAAATGCCTCCTTGATAGTAAATCTGGAAAATTATTTTAAACGAGATTTTATAATTCTCAACAAATTAAATTTAAAGCTACAAGAGCCACTTCGGGCATTTTATCTATGGACACGCAAGGGATACAGAGTATTTTTTAAATCCAACGTCATAATTTCACCGAAGGTACTTCTAAAATTTGATTGACAGGAGAGTTTATCCTGAGAAATCTCAGGCCCGTATTAAAAAATTTTATCAAATATGCCAAGAAATTCTTTAATCTATTTGTAGGGCAGGGGGTTTTTCTTTGGGGGTTAATAATCGGGCGAATTACGATATTTCATCATTAAATAGCAGTAAAACTTATAGTTAAGGTCTAGTTTAAAATAATTTTTTGGGAATTTTCTTCCGAAGGGATTTCTTTTCGGAGGACCTTTTTCCTAGATTCAATGTAAATATTTTGTTGTTAAATCTAAAGCACATTCAGTATCTAATTATAGGAACTAGATAATTTTTCGAAGAGTAATTTTACGTATAGGTACACATTTGCAGGCCAAGGTCGAAAACCAAGTCGATTTACTCACCTATTAAGTGTCATGAAACTGCTTGCAATTAGCTGTCGGAGTAAACAAGTTCGATGCAATATCAGCAGTCACAGTGTAAGCAGTTTTACTACCTCGAGGCCCATCGTGCAACAAACTAAGACGCCCTTTGTTACCCATAAGAGGTTCTAATTAAGAGGAGATAACAACTTACATACTAGCTTTATTTCCTATTAACTTGTCCATACAACGAACGAAATTTGTTCGCTTTCTAGCGCAGGAAGACCTAATTAACTGTACATGATCTCTTCAAGCACTTATCCGAAACATAAAACTGTTTTATACATGTGAACAGTTGAGGTGGTCAAAATGTTTACGAGTTTATTCGCGAAGCAATAAACGAACTGAACGTCGTATGTAACGTTTTAATAATAGGCGTCGTCAGGCGTCGCGTCGACTGCTCAAACAATAATGAAGATGATTTTTCATTAGCAATATTAACCGTCTAGCATGTGAATATCTACCACATAATATCATGGGTTTCTATGGAGTCTAAAACGACAGTTTAACTGTAGACTGCATGCAACAAGTCCAAACATGGCCTACATTAACAATTTAACAATAATGTTAAGTGTGATTAATAATTAGGGGTATCCAGAGATAAAAATGTTCAGTCTCTCAGAGTCTCTGAAAGCGAGACTCGAGTCTCCGTCTCTCATCGAGTCTCTCTGCTGCCACTGAGAGAGAGACTGTCAAAAAAGTTGTTTAGCATCTCTGAACGAGAGACTCGAGTCGCTTATAGAGAGATCCTCATATTAATAATTCATCGATTATAGGACATTTTATGTAATTCCCTATAATGGTATTCCTTTCAAATTCCTAAAATTCATTTTGATAATTCATTTACATCATCCGGAGCCCTGTATCGCTGGTCGATCAATTATCATTATTTTATCGAATCGTAAGATCGACAATTTAATTCGGGTCGGCAGTGTGGCAGGCGATCTTTTTACCGCTGAGATAACCGCCTACCTTGCTGCATGAATTTAAGGATATCAACGATTTTACTGTACTTTTAGTCATATGGACGGTGTCATGACGAACTTTTTCGTTGTCTTAAATTTTTCTCATAATACTGACCCACATGTACCCACCGATATATTTCGTGATTGGTTAGAAAGAAAGAGATATGTTTTTCTGATTCTAGTGGTGCAAACTTGAAGAATGAATTGTAAATGTGCTTAGGTAGGTGCAGAAAATAAAAACAACATCTTAAGTATCAAATGAGGATGTACATATAATGTAATCTACACAAAAATTTCTAAGTTTGGGATTTGGATGTAATAGTTAATCTCCGAAACCACTAATTTTATTTCAAAAATACTTTCACTAATAAATAATCAGTTTGAACCTTCAGGGCTTAAAACAATGGTATTTTCGTGGAGACCAATTTTGCAATTCTTCTTACCAACGCTGCCTTGACGGTATGAGATAATATTAGTTCGATTGTTTTCTANTGAGGTGGCGTTTTTATTACAGCATTACGTACCCTAGCGGATGCTTAAGGAACCCCAAAAGACCTTTTGCTCTGTAAGTAACAGGGCCACTTATTGTTTCGACAGGTAAAGGCGGTATCGCAATGAGCGCACACTTTGAGGTGTTGCGGCAGAATCGGGAATTGAACCATTTACTCTTTTTTTCACTATAGAACCAACTGGATATGGTTTTTATGACCCTAAAGTATTGTTTAAGCAAACAAAATCGATTTTCCCAATCCTAGAGTGGCGTAACCCCTTATGTAAAGAGATTAGATTAAGATAAATCCTTTCTCATGAGTAGGTATGAAGCTATAACTTCTGCAAATGTTTTGATAGTGAAAGGAGAACTTTATAAAAAGCGTTCGTATTGTGGACGTACACTTGAAACAAAACTTTTAGAGTATGTAGGTATATTCCTTAGGGCATCAACAAAATTAGGTCTTCTTCATTGTGTTTCTGTCTGAATGGTAAAAAGTAAGTGCGATTGTGATTCACCGTATTTCTCAGACACAACGGTGTTTCTTAAGTTTTTGAAAAGTTCAGCAATCAATTATGTTTTTAAAGTCCCGATGTCGCGATATTATAACATCATCGTTACAACACTTTAACTAGTCTTGCGGAAACGCGGATTCGGTAAGACGAAGAAAGTTTGTGTGGTATAAATAGAAGCAACTGCGTTGTCATGAATACAGTTGCTTTGTACCAACAGTCGAAACATGCGGGCCTTTGTGGTGCTGTTCGGACTATGTTTAGCGGTAAATTTGTGTTCATCGCGTGTTATCAACAGCCAGCGAGATGAAAACGAAGAAATTACTGCAGTCGCATCTGCGCCCGTTGCAGACTTAGAAACGGCCGCGAGTCACCATCACGAATCAGGTGGTGGACATCAGCATCACGCCCACCATCATGCCGAACACGGTGGAAAAGGTAGCAAAGGATACAAAAGCAGTCATCACCACGATCACGCAGCCCACGGAAAGCATGGCAAGAAACATGAAGCCGGTCACCACGGCGAGAAAGGTGGACACAAAAAGGGACACCATCACTCGGAACACCACCACGGTGAACACCACGAAAAAGGTGGACATCACAAGGGTGGAAAATTCGGAGAGAAGAAGGGACATAAAAAAGGTCAGAAAACAACCGGTTACCATCACAAGTCCCACAAGGACAAGTACCATAAGGAACACAAATTCTACGACGACTACCACAAACATGGCAAGCACAATAAGCACGGAGACTATCACGCGCATCATGGAAGCAAACATGGAGGACACAAGAAAGGAGGCAGTCACAAAAGCGGACACCACGAAGACCATCATGGAAAGAAAGGACATCACAAGAAAGGACACTACGACGAACACCACAAGGGACACAAGGGACATCATGGACACGAAGAACATCACAAACATCACGAAGATTATGGAAAGAAAGGTGGCCACCATGAAGGCAAAGAGTACGGATTCAGTAAGGGACATCATTAAACTTCTACACCTTGTTATCGCAACCATTGGCCCTTTTATTGTTATACAGTACTATTGTTATCCGTCAAAGGGCACATTGTGGCGAATGTTACGATTTTCTTTTATTATGTAAAGAAATACGCGAAATAAAATCTAAAAACAATCCTTCTCCTTTTTTTTGTTTTTCTTACTAACAGGACAATAAATGTAACCCATTGTATATATATGCATATAATTGAAAAAGTTCAAAACCAAAACACTGCTCTTGTCATCAAACGTATTGTGAAAGCTCGAATTGCGTCACATGATTACAATAAAAAGCGCAACAAGTAGCTTTCTTAGTAAAATTAAAAACAAGCCAACCAGTAAATATCTGGAACAAGTCATTGCAATAGGCATTATGTCATCGCCAACAAAAGCTGTAGATACAGGTTATTTGCAACAATCAAAGAAACATTATCAAAAGAAATAGAGAAAGTTTAAGGAAAAATATGCACGTAGTTCTATGGTTGAATGGATCCCATCAGCCAGATGCATTTGCCAACTCTATCTCAAAAATTGGTGTAACAAAGGCGTGACATTTCAATTTGTTTTTTTCTCCGAAAGCGAGCAGTTTTCTTTTATTATGTATAATTATGCATTGGTTTATTGAACTTACCACAAAATGGATTACACTGAGCGACGGATTTATAAAAAATGAATGATTATTCAAAGTCGTGGCTTTTACGTTAGGAACTTTAACACTTATTTAAAAGAAAGAAATAAGCACTAATTTCACACTTCTCTAATGATAAAAGGAAATAATCAGTAAGTAATGACTTTTCAATTGACGTCGACTTATTATAAATAGGAAGTCAGCAAGTTATTTGAATATAACATTAGCGACAAATATATTCTTACTTTTCGAAAGGAATTATCAAAATACATAATCCCATTTCTTTTTCTGAAGAAACGAAGATGTGATGTATATCTTATAAGAATTAACTAATTTGTTGAATAGAAAAAAATATAGTTCCACTATAGAGCGATCAACAGCATTGAAGACAGAACAACTCTAAGGATTCATTTACAGGAGCAAAGATTTGTCTGCTTAGACTTGCACATGTTGTAGCAGATAAAGCCTTAAATAAAATAGACACATCAGTATTAACAGACAAGTACTGTAAGAAAATAAATAATAGTAAAACAAAAATACCGGTATGTAATGGAAAAAGCGAATATAAAGATATCTTCATCACCATAAGGCCGTCAGTTATAAGACTGGTTGGACACGCACCTCCACTCCTTCCTATCCTGATCTAATCTTTCCATTTCCTTAAAACTACAACAATCCACATCCTTAACTATTTGCGAACAATAATCTAGTCCATGTCTACCTCAACCCCTCCTAACTCCCGTTTCTGCCTCTAATATGTCTCTGACTGGACTTTCATGCCTGATAAGGTGTCCTTCTAACCTATCTCACCTATTTCTTTTTGACTTCTATAGAGTCCTCTGTTCTCCTATTCTTTCTCATCATCATCATAAGGTTGTCAGTCTTAAGACTGGTTGGACATGTACCTCCACTCCTTCCTATCCTGATCTAATCTTTGCATTTCCTTAAAACTACAACATTCCCATTCCTTAACTATTTGCGAACAATAATCTAGTCTACGTCGACCTCTACCCCTCCTAACTCCCGTTTCTGCCTCTAATATGTCTCTGACTAGACCTTAATGCCTGAGAAGGTGTCCTACTAACCTATCTCACCTATTTCTTTTTGACTTCCATAGAGTTCTCTGTTCTCCTATTCTTTCTCATCATCATCATAAGGTCATCACTCCTAAGACTGGTTGGACACGTACCTCCACTCTTTCCTATCCTGAGCTAAACTTCGCATTTGCCTAAAACTGTAATAACCCATATCCTTAACTATTTGCGAACAGTCATCTAACCTGGGTATAGTTAAGGATGTGCGATGTTTTTGTTTAGGTAAATGCGAAGATTAGTTAATATAGACTTTGTAAGATTTCTTTTCTGGCCCCACACCAAACATTTAAATAACAGATTTGAAGAATAACCTTTGTAAGTATGTTTGCTAACCATTTTCTCTCCGCCCTAAAATATTGATATGACANTCTGACTAGACCTTAATGCCTGAGAAGGTGTCCTACTAACCTATCTCACCTATTTCTTTTTGACTTCCATAGAGTTCTCTGTTCTATTCTTTCTCATCATCATCATCATAAGGTCATCACTCCTAAGACTGGTTGGACACGTACCTCCACTCTTTCCTATCCTGAGCTAAACCTCGCATTTGCCTAAAACTGTAACAACCCATATCCTTAACTATTTGCGAACAGTAATCTAACCTGGGTATACCTATACCTGGGTATAGTTAAGGATGTGCGATGTTTTTGTTTAGGGAAATGCGAAGATTAGTTAATATAGACTTTGTAAGATTTCTTTTCTGGCCCCACACCAAACATTTAAATAACAGATTTGAAGAATAACCTTTGTAAGTATGTTTGCTAACCATTTTCTCTCCGCCCTAAAATATTGATATGACACTGATGACATCTACTAATGATTCGAAAAATATTATTACAGAATCCATTTTTGCTAATGATTCTCTCGTATTAAACATCAGTGGTGGTTATAATTCTTCACACGTTTATAAATTTATTGGCAGTTTGGGAAGTTTTAGCTCAACGGATATGGCGGCAGTTGGTTGCGACATAAAACTCGATACATTAGTTAAAAGTAAGAAATAGCAAGGTACACGACCGCATAACAACGGTGCGATTGAGAACATTAAATTTATTTTAACGCGATATACAATTTGTCGCTACACTGTTCAGAAAATTGGCTTTAGTAATCGTTACGTCCAGGATATGAAACGATTACCCATCTGTCTTAGTCGCATTAGGATTTGATCAAGATTAGAAAAAGATGATTAGAGGTAGGAGTATAAAGTGCCTAAGTTTGCTTAATGTGCGACTCCTAAGTGTGGTAGGTAGACCACTGCGCAGTAAGGCAGTGCGAATCCGATGTGATGCGCAGTTACTCATCGCGCAGCGAACTGCATCGTTTTCTATCCTTTATTAAGTAGCAATGACGCTTTTTATACCTATTCGCTTCGGATTATATAAGCAATTGATGCCTCTATCTCTCGTATTCTTGGATTTGATTAAATGTTCCTGCTACAGCTGGTTAAACCTTAAAAATCAGTAATCAAACGCAAAATAGTTAGAGGCAGTGTAGTAAACTTTTTTGTAGCTTTGCTACTACTTGTGGATTTATTAAGGTTTGACAATATCCTTTTTAATTTAAGATAGCAACTTGTCAAACTGAATTCACGATGCAACAATTAGAGAAAAATCTCTACAGGCGGCGTTAACTACACTGTATGTAGTTATATGTATATTAAACGCTGCAAAGAAGGGCGGATTTTGTCGCAACTGACTATGGGATTGTTGATGAAACCCAATACGCTCGAAATTGAGATGTTGATTGTTTCGACAGAATTGATACTGACGATGATTGTACCAATTTTACATTTCTGTTTAAAATTTATTAACTTCGTTAAACATTAGGACTTTTTCAAACATCGATTCTTGAAATGTTCAAATAAAATATCGGTCTACATACTTAGTCATTGAATTTTCATTCAGATTGAAAGTATATTTGTCTTACTGGACAACAGAAAGTATACCGAATTCATGGTTAAATGACAATTTGCAAATTTGCCAAAATTGCATGACATACCAGAATTTAATATAATAAATGAATTACAACATATATTAAAAATGTATAACCACGTCAATTGTTTGATTGAGTTGATCATTATTATCCATTTTCAGTGATAAATTTCCCAACAGCGATGTACCAACATTTTTCTATAGTAAAGTGTACTAGTACTACTACAAAATATAAAACGAAAAATGTAAAAATTGTCTACATCTTGTTAAATATATTTATTTCTAAGTTGGAAGTGTCACTATCGTCTTTGATTTTTTTTATATTCTTTCTGAAATTTTAATTAGAAATTGATGTTTCCAGTTTTTTAGAAAATTTAGCGATTCTGTAAAGCTTTAATAACATTTTTGTATGAATAAATCTCTGTTGCCGTTTTGAAACTGTTTTTGCCAAAAACCATTTGCAAGACAATGTATACATTAATCACTGTAAATCATTAAACCCTCTACGAAAATATAAAAAATTTATACATTTCGAGCAGGTATACTCCTGTTTTAGTGGCTTTCCACTGCTTACAAACTTCCATTCCAAATTGAGCCTGTGAAATATTAATGAGAAGATAATGGTTCACTGAAATACTTTTATGACCTAATGATATAGTAATATCCAAGCCAAACTGAAGAAAGGTTGAGGTGATAACACCAAATTTTGGAATAGATTCAACTTCCATTCACCATAATTATTTGTTTTTCATCAGAAATGCGGTTTTACTACACAAAATACAGGGAGAAGAAGAATTTGTAGCAACAGAAAAAATAGATGCAGACATACTAGGTCTGTTCAAAAAGTATCACGAATTTAGAATTTCCTAGGGTTGCGTATATTTGATTTTCCTTTTTTTGTGGCGTTATGTTGTTATTTATATCTCTCACGTATATCGACAAGTTCGGCCATGTTAAATGTGCTGCTTTGTACGTGTTTTGACTCGTCATCGATTTTTGCCTATTCCAAAAAATGGATCAAAGAATCTGTATCAAATTTTGTGTGAGAAACAAGATCAAGTGCGCGGACGCATTCCGAATGTCGACTGTGGCATATCGTTAAGGTACCTTGGTTGGAAGCGAAGTTAATCGGTGGTACAAAATATTCTCAAAGGGCCGAGAAGATGTGAACGACGAAGAGTGTGCCGGACGCCCGAGCACGTCAACAACAGACGAAAACATTGATGAAGTGAAAAAAATACTACCTATTGGCCAATCGTCGAATCACCGTTAGAGTAGTTGCTGAGGACCTAAACATATCGATTGCCATTCAATTGTTACTAATGATTTGGGTATGAGATGGGTCGCCGCGAAATTCGTACCAAAATTGCTCAATTTCGACCAAACAGAATCGCATTAACATTGCTAAGGAGCTTTTGGAGTCTATTTTTGACTACCCAAATTTGCTCCAAAGGGTCATAACTGGCGACGAATCATAGGTTTATGGTTATGAGATCGAAACCAAAGCTCAATTATCCCCATGGAAGCTGCCGCATGAGCGTGATGCATCAAGAGTTCTTGCCACAGGATCGAACGGTCTATAAGGAATATTACCTGCTAGTTATGCACAATTTGCGCGAAGCAATCCGCCAGAAACGCCCGGATCTGTGGAAGAACAAAAATTAGCTTTTGCTCCATAATAACGCCCCTGCTCACACATCGTTGCTTGTGCGCGAATTTTTGGCCAAAAACAACACACTAATAATGCCGCTGCCACCATATTTCCCAGATCTGGCTCCCTGTGACTTTCTTGTTCCCGAAACTGAAGAGGCCCATGAAAGAACGAACCTACGCTACGATTGAAGAGATAAAGACGGCATCGAAGGAAGAGTTAAATGAAATCACCAAAAATGATTTTTTGAATTGCTTAGAGGATTGGTAAAAACATTGGCAGAAGTGTATAATATCTTATAAACTAACTACAAGAACCTAGGAAGTGTATTGTGTGTGTATTACAAATTTTAGCCTTGATAAAGTCTCCTGACAAGAAGTGAAACGTTGGTGTCGTTTCTATAACCAATAAAGACATTATAACCTTCTTTTGCCTTGATTATTTTGTTCATATGATTCAATATAATTGAATAAATCATTTATGAGTCGCGGTCGCGTATAATCCTCATTGTCAGCAACATACACCATCTTTATCATAAAAATGGCATTGATATAAGTTAGTAAAACTATAACCTTTTTACTTTCTTCTTTAATAAATGAATAAGGGGGTGCGACTTAACAAAAGGTGACGACAGTGGCCCACGTTGCTAGAGTGTACGTAAATCAGGAGCCATTTTTAATGGAAACGTTATGTTAATATTATTACTTTCAGTAATAACTTTATTTGTAGTTTAATACTAATTTATGTAATTTTTCAAAACTATGAATTTTACGTGAAATATGACACGAAAGAAATGAATTTATAATCCTTAAATAAAAAGGATCATTTAATTTCTAATGAGCATTACTCATGGAAGCGTGTTTACCTTGTGAACAAAGATGGACTCCAACTGGTTTCAGGCATCAGGCACCTAGCACTCCGCTTTCCTTGTTCGGTTTTCAACTATGCGATATGTCTGTAATATAAAGTTCAAATACAAGAAAAATACACTAGTTTCACACACTTAATAATAAACACTCTTGATAACAAACTAACAGCTTTATCACAATTGGAAAATTAGTCATACTAATTAAATAATAAACAATCCACGACCGAACCAACAATTTCTCGTATGTATGAATTTCACAATCAACTACTACCACGACGAGTAGGTACAGAGCGCAAGTGCAATAGCTCAGTCTGACCAATAACCACTGAAACTTGGGAGTTAGACATGCGTGTTATCAGATGAAATATGATGTATCATTGACACTATTATTATAAGAAATGAGACCTACAAAAGACGTTAATATTTTGTTTTATAGAGATTACTTTCGTTTCTAAAAGTATGTACGTTTACGAAGCGTACCTACAGCTCTTATTCAAACACAGAAACCTTGAAATCGAGTCAGTCAATTTAAATTCATCGTAAAGAAAACGACTTTGTGTCTCGTTCTGTTTGAAAAAGGATAATTTTAACTAGACAGTTTTGAAAAAAAATGTCGCAAATTTATCGCGCAAAGTTGTAATGGCACTTCATTCAAATGAACATGAGCGAACTCGGTGGAGACATCTCCGTAATTTTTCGCATTACAAGGTTAATGAAACTTCATCATAAGTTGTACAACTGAACCAACTCTTCCGTTTTGCATTTTTATAAGGGTCTGTAGTCATTCCTCTGGCAATATTCGAATGAGCACCACTGCAGAAAATTAGAGGGTGTTTCGCCTCCTCGGGATAAAGAAAGTTTGAGTTTCGCCAACTTTTAATATCCTTTGTTCACCATCAGATAATGGTAGGGTGCTTCTTAAATGGGCACCGACTAGAAATTCTTTTTTTGATTACAAACGAGATGCAAAATTAATAAGCTGTATTATCAAGACATTTATTAATGCCTTTTAGGAATTATGAGCCCTGAAGAATAAGCAGTTGTTAGCATGCAAAGTATCACCTATTGGTAGAAATTTGATTAGTTTATTACAAGAGGACCTTTTATATCTGAGTTGCTATTTATATTACACCCTTGAACTGTACAGCGGAGAGTGGGAAAAAGGGCGGAAGAACTATTAGGGGAAGATCAATTTGAGTTTAGAAGAAATAGAGAAACGAGGGAGGCCATTCTAGCTTTACGGGTAACAATAGAGAAAATGATAGAAAAAGTAAAGAGTGCGTACAATGACAATGTTCAATGGGACAAGATGTTAAATATACTTAAAAATGTACGGATGAGTTACAAAGATAGAAGAGTGATACGTCATTTGTATAAAGAGCAACAGGCTGTTATAGAGATGGGTCTGCAACGTGGAGAAGTAAATATTAGGAAGGGAGTCAGACAGGGATGCACACTGTCACCGCTACTTTTTAATCTATACATCGAAGACGAGATCAACATCATTAAAGACAGTACAACTGTAAGGGTACATATACAGGGGCAAAAGATTAGTATGCTTAGATTTGCAAATGATATAGCAGCATTAGCATTAGCATTAGCAGCACTTAGAGATAAAGAAAAAGGTTGTTAAAGGTGTATGTTTGGAGCACGGCGCTGTACGGGTACAAAACATAGACAGTGTGCGCGGCGGAAAAGAAAAGGTTAGAAGCGTTTGAAATGTGGTGTTACAGGCGAATTATAAGGATACCGTGGATAGAGAAGGTTAGAAATGAAGAGGTACTAAAATGAATAGGAGAATAGAGGACTCTACGGAAGTGAATAAGAAATAGATGAGATAGGTTGGTAGGACACCTACTCAGGAATGAAGGTCTAGTAAGAGACATATTAGAGGCAGAAACGGAAGTTAGGAGGGGTAGAAGTAGATCTAGATTAGATTAATGTTCGCAAATCGTTAACGTTATGGGTTCTTCTAGTCTTTGGGAAATGCGAAGATTAGCTCAGGATAGGAAAGAGTGGGGATGCGTGTCCAACTAGTCTTAGGACTGACGACCTTATTATGATGATATAAAATGATTAAAAAGTGAAGATTGGAAATGGGTGTTCACTCATACTCATGACCGCAATTATAGGTATCTTCCAACAATCAAGGGAATGCAATGTTGTCAACAACCGAGTCAGGGTAACCTTAACTAACTATAATCGATCTTCAAATTTCTTTACATTACTTCTTTTTAGTTTTAAGTTAGGTTAGGTATTTAGTCAAGAAATCGGTTTTGCTAAGATTTTGATGTCATATGAGCACCTTGTTTTTGATAAGAAGAGAGGCTAACCCCTGATCGATTAACTTCTCTTCCTTGGTTATTTTTGTTTACCTCATTCCCCCCAAAATTAGACTTACTTTAATTTTTAAGTGTCAACATCATGAAATCCACTGTTCATAATTAAATACTGAAATTGAAATATCTCATTAATACTAATATACCATGAAAACACAATTCTGATATTACTCTGGGGCAGATTCACTATGTTTATCGCCCCATGACCTTTTGAAGCTATGCGTGTACAAAGAAAACATTACAATACCGGTATTGAATTTTTTTCGTAGGAAGCATTTTGAATAGAAACAAAGCTGCCGCTGTTCTCCTTGGATGCCTTTTTTGTGTGTGGATAAACAAAGAACAAAAGTTTACACAGATACCTTAAAGAATAAATCAATCAAAAAGACATCAAATAAGGAAAAAATTTGCTCCCCTTTACTTTTGTAACCCCAAAATTTTCATTGTTGCTAGGAAAAATAAACACAGGAAATTCGTTGTCGAGTTAATTCAATTTGGTCTATATAAAAATGAGAAAGAAATAGACATAAAAACACGACGCCGTGCCGCGCCGCTATGTTCTAAATGTTTTCCTTAGCAACGGGTATTGATTCGCATATTATTTTGATAGAGCCGCAATAACTTGCTAAATCATCAGACAAACTTTTCAATAAATTCAATTTTATAATCAAGAGTGGAAAAATACATTAAGGTTAAAGTAAATCGTTATGAAGTTGAAAGATACTGAAAGGAAAAGAACGTTCCTCCAAAGTCTAAAAGAAAAATACTACGTTCCTTATTTTTTGTTCTGTAAATTAAAAACTCTTGAATTAATTAATCCAGATACGTCTTTTGTTTTACACATTAAAATTCTTTAGGGCCAGGTAAAAATCTTTTGGTTTTTTTTTAATTTCAGTCAACCTTAATAACACCGAAGCCTTACAGTTAGATGAATATGTACCCTAGAAAAAAATTTTCAGTCTCTCTCTAGTCTCAAAGTCTTTAAGCGTCTCTCAAAGTCTTTCACAGTCTCTCAGTTATTGCCTAGGTGTTTTTATGGATCTCTCACAGTCTCTGTATGAGAGACTCGAACGATAAAATTGTTAATTCAGAGATTCGAGTCTCTCACAGAGAGACTGAATGAATAAAACTGAAAAATTGAGAGACTCGAGTCTCTCGTAGAAAGACTGGGATCTCTCAAGTATGTTGAACTTAGAAAATTTTAACCATGCCTATAGAGACACCACTTATTGAGAGATTCGAGACAGTCTCTCTCAGCGGCACCAGAGAGATTCGATGAGAGACGGAGACTCGAGTCTCGCTTTCAGAGACTCTGAGAGACTGAACATTTTTATCTCGCGTACTTACGTTTCATTTTAAATTCTGTACACAAAATACATAGCTTTAAGAAATATGGTATTGTATTGCTAAATATAGCAAAGATTCGGATTTATTTCTATATAGACATATTACAACGTTTCTTTTTTGATGAATAAATATTACAAATGGGTTCTAACTCCCCACGCTATTTCTTACATCCCGAATGTAAACACGGTCGCAGCGGTGATATAAAATTTTATCTTTTTTTCTCGTTTTTGTTACGATGCGACGAATCAGCGTTCCTCAAGTCGCAAACTGCTTGGTTTTATTTAAATTTGCCTCTTTTACATCGTAAAAATGTCGTAAACTATAATCCCTTATATGTATGTCTGGTGTTTCAAAATTTTTTTTGATCATTTAGCTATAAAATCAAACATCTGACAATCACTAGGTACTTAACTAAACACTAAATTTTCGTATTTTAATTATTGTAAAGTAGATACTCATTGTTTGGCATTATGTGGAGGATACTTTGATTACTTATTAGAAGCAGAAACTGGAATAAAGAGGAGTAGAAGAGATTAGATTACTGTTCGTATATATTTAGTTAAGTATATGTAGGACTGTTTATTTTTCGGAAAATGCGAAGATTAACTCAGAATAAGAAGGTAGAGGTGCGTGTCCTTCTAGTTTTCGGATTGATAATTCGTGACAGTTGATATAGAAAATGTCTTTCAGACACAAGCGTTGTAAATGCTTCGAATTTCTAGATATAGAGTTACTTAGAAATAGTAGACCATTTACCTTTTTGGGTATTATTACGACAGTTAATAATGTAAAATATGCAGCGATAGTAATTTTGTTGTTAGTCGATGAATGATAAACATGGTTTTCGTCGTGTTTTACCTGTAATTTTTTTGTTTGTTGGCTGAAAACGGTCATTAACACTGAGCGCTGTCATGAAGGTTGAAGTATACGTAATATAGGAGAAAATTATGTCCCATACAAGGTTAACCTATATTCGGGGTAGAAAATATCGACTTACTGTTTTTAAATGTCGTCTACAAGCACTTGTGTCTTGTACATATTGTAAAAGGTACCTACTAAAAAAGACAATAATCTAAAGTTTATACCAAAAGTCAAGAAAAAGTTATACTCTTTTTGAGATGTAGATTGGTCACGTTTTCGAGAAAATTGACTCAAGTTTGTGGCAAGAATTGATAGTGCGTGTCCAACCAGTCTTTCTACAAAAGACCTTATGACAATGATAATAGGTAGTCTTCAAAAGTTTAATAAAAAGGAGGATGGGAGCAAAACTGTCCTACCTCTGTAGGTTCCGTAATAAGCGTCGAAAAACCTATTGTAATTTATACAGGTATAAATATGATACGTATAATGAAAAATGTTCTTCTAAGGGTGTACAGGATCAACTCTAAAACTTTTTGTGAAATGCTTCAAAAGATAATCAACTTTTACAGCATCGCTTAGCACTTTCTTCAATCTTGAAAGCGTTATTGAATAATAATATTAAATAATGCATACAAAAATTATGACCTTATTGATTGGCAGTTTGATTATAAAATTTTATATATATAACAAAAATGTTTTTCAAGTTAAATTTACTAAGAAATAAATACATATTATAAAAAAGGCAACAGTTTACCATTGTTCAAAATTAATTTTATTAAATAAATGAGCCAGCAGAGCCTTTCTAGTATCATCATCATCATAATAAGGTCGTCAGTTTTAAGACTGGTTGGACACGCACATCCACTC
>NW_020442430.1:709590-722947 GCF_000699045.2 Agrilus planipennis
GCGAACGGTTAATTTAGAAATTCGAAAAAGGTTGTTAAAGGTGTATGTTTGGAGCACGGCGTTGTACGGGTGCGAAACATGGACAGTGGGAGCGGCGGAAAAGAAAAGGTTAGAAGCGTTCGAAATGTGGTGTTATAGGCGGATGATGAGGATATCGTGGGTAGAAAAGATTACTGTTCGCAAATAGTTAAGGATGTGGACTGTTTTAGTTTTAGGGAAATGCGAAGTTTAGCTCAGGATAGGAAAGAGTGGAAGTACGTGTCTAACCAGTCTAAGGACTGATGACCTTATGATGATGAAGTCTTTCTTGTATTCTGTACCATAAATACTTAGAGTATAAACTGTAAATGGTAAAGGCCATACACGAATTGGTATGCTCATTGCTATTGAGTTGATTTTTAATTGTGTTTTATATACTTGTAACGAATGTACTACGAGACATAAAGAATTTCTTTTTCCGAAAAACAATTGAAAAACATAACAGTTTGAATTCGTTTAAATAGTGCCTCCTTTCTTTAAAAAAATTCAGAGAGATCATACAGCTGTCGATGGTACACAGTACATATTTTAACCTTGGGCTCCTTCATACCGTAACCAAGGATACTAACCGCAGACACTTCCTTAATGTTGTCTTATCAGTACGTCCATCTTGTCAAAAGATAATTTTCAAATAAAAATTTCGAATAAACGACAACATAGTGAATGTCGAAGGTACAGGTCATTAATTTCTTATGTTGTTGATCTTTCTATACCTCTACCCAAATTTTTGTGTGTTCTCATCAAGTTTCTTCTTCTCCTCTACATAATTTTTATTTCATTTTCTTTTCAATATATATATATTGAACATATAAATCTTGCAAATGTCTTGAATTTCTTTCCTTTATCTTTTTCCATATTTTTTCTTCTTTTCCCTATGACAATTTTCTAAACAACTTGTTACTTTTATTTTCTATTCATTCTTTTTAATTTCTTCATTATTATATTATTTGATGCGTTTTTAATCTTGACTGTATTGTTCTTCTTCATACTTCTATTCTCGTTTTCGTTATTTCTATATCGGTTTCCATTAAATATGTATGTTAATTTAAGTGAACCTACCTACTTATTGATAATATCATTAGGTAGTAAGTTTGCATCCATTATAACATTGTTACTATCGTTTGTTTCAACACAGAATGCGAGCTTTGATCACCTAAGTCCACTACGTTTGAAACGAATGAGTTAATATAAGATTTTTGATCAATACAATCCTGAAAACAACCGTTACCTTAAAATTAGTTTTATTTTGATAATACCCGTGAAGTATTTTAGAATTAAGGCAGTAAGTAAATTTTTTTCTTTCGGAATAAATCCTGAAAAGTGCTCATAAGCTTTGAAGTACTCACTCGTCTTCTCTTGTCTTCTGGAAAACATCTTTCAGCCAGCTAATCCTACTTCTTTCCGTTTTAAAACTGACTGATAATAATAAAAGCACTTTCTCCAATTCCCGCTGCTATCCCACGTTCGCAGATTTAAATTGAATATTAATCAACCGATTTTTCAGAGCTAGGGATAAGGGAAATTGTCATGTAGTAAAAAGGCGGTTGCTCAAAAATCAGGCTTAAATGTGTTAAAGAACGATAATAAATTCATAAAATAGAACCGGACTTTACGGAATTTTTACAACTTTAAACGCCATGTAGGAGAACTAGAGTATTGTCGCATTAAAAAATATGTATTCAATTTTACAAATATTCTCGGAGGGTCAAATAAGGGAGGCAACGGGACGAGCGTTAATGTATGCCTCTATGTGCCCCCGACAGGACTATTCGGATGATTTTAAGTCATCTTACAAGAGTCAGCTGGATGAGAACTTGTTGCTATTTTTTTTACTGCACTGTGAAAGAAAACTGAATTTGTTCATATTTTTACGGTTTTAGGACAAATGTTGACGTCTTATCAAACGAGAAACTAAATAGTTACAATGTTTTCAGCCTAGATTCTGGTAGCAGTAAAGTACTTTTTATAAGGAACGAAGGAGTCAAGCTGGGTGTGACATTCGATGTCCCACCAGAAAACCCGACGCTCTTAATTAACAATTATTGCTAATTGTTATGCAATTTGTTCTTGTGAATAAATTGCATAACAATGTGTGCTGATTATTTTATTATTTCGGTTGATTTTCTCTAACAGAAGCTATTTACCGTATTGTACCGGTGCCCAAAAGTTGTATGAAACATTGTTGATTAGTAGGTAGGTACTTTAAGTTTTCCATAGAACACCTTCTTACATGGTTTATGAGGCTGTATTGACGAATGAGCATAGTGGTTTTAGGCGCATTGAAAATCGTTGAGGGTAGGGCAGTTTTCACAGTATTCAGTCTTAATGAACAAGGGTGCTTATGCAAAATTCCAAAAGGCTATTCCTATGATTGAAAATTGGGAGGGTGTTTAAACAAGGGATATACCTGAATACCAAATTTTTGGTCGAAATTTTTTTTGTCACCGGTGAATAGACACATCAGTTTTTTTTAATACATTGATTTTTACTTTTTTGGTCATTATAAAATAAAAATATTTTGTAAAACTATAATGAATCTCGTAGGTCGGAAAAAAGTTCAAAACAGGTGGAGGCTTTTTCAGCCCTGGTTTACATTGTCTCATATATCTTGATCCGACTCTTCTAGCATCAGATCACATCTACTAACATAGCTTGCTTCTTTTTGTAGCTTATCTTCGCCTGCATTGGACATAGGATTTTATCCTTACTACAAACTGATACAATTTAACCTTCTTCCTCTATTTTATATTCATTTCTTATTAATGGAAACAATATTGAGGTTAAAATTGTTTTTATTTTAAGTTTCGTTGATCTCTGAGCATGTACTACTTAACCAGAATCCATCTGTATTACAATTTTCACTAAATAAAACTAGACATCAAAAATCCCAACAACCTGGGCGAAATGTTGGCTGTTTATTTTTTTATTTTCCGCAACGCCCATTGTCCACGTTCCACATTTATACAGAACCGGCTCCAAACATACATGATAATTGTTTTCGTATTTCCAAATTAATTGATATCTAGTAGATACAAAGGTGATTTCTTTTTGTTAAGACGCGACCCGAAACTGCGCTATTCCTTTGTTCTATATCTCTTTTAGCGCTTCTTTCATCTTGAGTTATCTGACTCCCTAAATATCGAAAATAAGCGACTTCTCCCAATTTATCGTCTCCTATTTTTATAGTAATTCTTACTCTACTTTTACTTTTTGTTTATAATATCGGATGTGCACTGCCTAAATGCTCAGCAGAATACAACTTGGTGATGATCTTACGCCTCGAGGCATACATTGTGTGTCCTTATGCAGTTTTTAAGGATTTTTCCTGGTACATAAGAAGGTTAACTCTTTCTTCTACATAAGAGGTGGGCGGAATATGTGTCCAAATAGTAAATTTTCAATCTCCTATTGTTTATTTCGTCAAAATTGTTTTACATGTACTAATAAACTAATTTAACGGGATTTATTAACATTTCTAACGAAATTTTTAAATTTATGACTAACAACAGATTAGAAATGCATACGTAACAATTTATGAAGACGATTAGATAATGAACATGTTAAACATGGCAATTTGGTGATGTAAATCTAGGTAGGTTATTAGTTTATGAAACTCCTGTAAACTTTAGATCCATTTCGTCGCTGTCTGCTTTCCACGATCGTACGAAAAATTACATATTCTCATTTGCGATTAACAAGTACTTAAGTAGATGTTACGTTTTAGTCGAGCAAATGTAGAGACTTAATAGGCACATAGTGCTTCGAATATGTTTTCGGAAAGGCAAACTAGACTTATTTGGGTAATAGCTTGCCTTGTGCGTTCTAACCGCTACATTTTAGGATTGACATAAGCTTATACATGAGAATAGAACATGCTATATTATACATAAGCTGCTAGTAGTATATATTTAATCATAACTACCAAGCGCGGGTGGAATTCCATATTCCATATTAAAAACCACAATTAGTAACAAATATCTACAGATGACATTTGCTACGCTGTTTTTGGTTATTTATTAAACGCTGTTAACTAACAGGTCCAACAAAAGTGACCATGATTTCTTGTGCGAGCAAGAAAAACTTAAGATAAAACTAGCTACTTTCTTCTGTAGTTGAAATTAATAGCAATACTCGTAAGTTAAAAATGTGGACGACATTGGAGTTAAGTTTTCTATGACTAAAAAGTAACATAGAAAATGAAAACCGTTCAAACTGACTGATTCGCCAACCACGAACAGGCAAGTCATGAGAGCTATTTGTGATACACCAGCAAAAGGTATAAACCGCTTCTGTCAGTCAATGTATTCATTGGAACGAAGAGATAACTACTTGATTATAATCTAATACTAATACGTTTCGAATACGTTAATTATCAAGCCGTTTTATCTGGTAACAGTTTTTGACTTTTTCTAAAGTGTTTATATGATTATTCTTAATTACATTTTTTATTACAAAAACGTTTACATGGGACATATATTATTTGTGGTCAGATTTACTATAAACTTGGTCTTAACGGTCTTTTATTTAATTTCTGAAAGGCCTATCTCGACATTTTAAAAAATTCAACCTCCAAAGGAGGGGAGGGGTAAAAAGGTGTTGCAATTTTTGTATAGGACATGCTTTATTTGTGGTTGAATTTACTTGAAATTTGGTATATATGCTGTTTGATATTATTAATCAAATGAAGAGAGGTTACAACGTTTCCATGGGGTATATTTTATTTGTACTCGGATTTACTCAAAGGTTGCTCATTGGCAATTTTTAAAAATCAACCCTTACAGATGAAATGTTGTTGCTACGTTTGTATTTGAAATCTAAGGTGGCGACATTACATAAAATTAAAACGTTGTAAGGGTGAATTGGGAGTTAAAAGGTTTTATGGAGAAACAATATTAATTTCTGGGAGCGTAGCCGCCGGGAAAAGCTAGTTAATGAAATTAAAGAAACCACACGGAGAAAATGAAATAGGAAAATTTACCTAAATATTAAAGCGATATTTACAATTTATCCCACTAGCCTGTGACTTCGTGTCAAAATTGTGATTATTACAAGTTACCTAATAAATTCTATTATTTCTACGGCAAATTTAATCATTTACAATAGGAAATTGTAATTTTTGCGTCGTCATAAAAATTTAGTTTTCTTCGTGCATAACTTCAGTTGGAGAATTCCTGATCATATTATGATATTCGCATTGTGTATGAAGAAGCCTTACTTTAAAGTGAATCTGTAGACTCGATCTACGCAAGACGAAGAGACGTTTTTTATTAAAGCATCGTTGTAACTCAATTAAGAAGATTTCTGCTAAATGAGTCTACCTTAGCCAAAGCACGTCCGATTTGTTTGTTTAACCACAAGAAAATTATCGAATCGTTAAGAACCAGATAGGTCGGCTTCATGCCGCATTTATATTTAAATTGCTGGTATTGAATGTTCTAGAAATTTTACGAAAGTTGCCTATTTGCAGTGGTCTATGCCACCTCGAGGTGTCCGCAACAATAATAATAACAACAACAACAAGGTAGCAAATAATTTATGGAGCGGTCGTATAAACAAATCTGGGTCAGCTGTTTTACAATAATTGTAAGGAAGAAATCGCGTAATCTCAACCAAAATGCAACAGCACCAGAGAAAGCCTGTTACGAAACGAAGAAACTTTAATTAAAATCAATCGATGCATTGATCGCCATCGCATTGGTGGTTACAAAAAACTCATCGTTAATGTTGCGGAAAAGATTCCTTCGAAGGTTACTGGAAACCTCGCTACTATAAATAATTTGTTAGGTGTGAAAAGAAATTAGTTACCATTAGTTCATTCAAACAATCACACAAGACGCGAGGGGTTCGCTCAAAAACATGAGGACTGCCGTTGTCCTTTTCGGATTATTGCTTGCCATACTTGCTGTTCACGGCCGGGTCATCAGAGAAGACGAAGAAGATGAAAGTGGTGATCTAGTGGCCGCAGCCTCGCATCATCACGAAGAAGGTGGTGGTAAACAACATCATGCTCATCATCATGCCGAACATGGTGGAAAAGGTACAAAAGGATACAAAAGCTCTCACCACCATGACCTAGCAAAGCACGGAAAGCACAGCAAGAAACATGAAGCTGGTCACTACGGAGAAAAAGGTGGTCACAAGAAAGGCCATCATCACAAGGAAGATCACTACGGGGCCCATCATGAGAAAGGTGGAGAACACAAAGGTGGTAAATTT
Organism: Agrilus planipennis; assembly: GCF_000699045.2. Classification (NCBI taxonomy): domain Eukaryota; kingdom Metazoa; phylum Arthropoda; class Insecta; order Coleoptera; family Buprestidae; genus Agrilus; species Agrilus planipennis. The sequence goes on from NW_020442430.1 coordinate 715,846, forward strand.
CATAAGAAGAAAGGACACAAGAAAGGACAAAAAACTACCGGCTTCCACCACAAGTCCCATAAAGACCATTACCACAAGCAACATAAGTTCTACGATAACTACCATAAACACGGTAAACACCAGAAATATGGAAATTATCATGCACACCATGGAAGTAAAGAAGGTGGACACAAGAAGGGCGGTAGCCATAAAAGTGGACATCATGAAGCTCATCACGGAAAGCATGGACACCACAAGAAAGGACATTACGACGAACATCACAAAGGTCACAAGGCTCACCGTGGACACGAACAGCATCACAAACATCATTCAGATTATGGAAAGAAGGGCGGACACCACGAAGGAAAAGAGTACGGTTTCTCACATGGTCACAACTGATTATCCACAGCCACATTCAGTCTTCCCTAACTGTGCCTTATTAATGGCAATATCTTTCATTTTCGAAAGTTGCTCAAGTTTATAAATTACAGAATACTCAGCTGCCCGTTGTATTGTGGATGATGTGACTGCGCTGTTAACATTTTGTTATTTTTACTGTACACGATATTCGTTGTTTTTTATTCAATATATTATATATAAATAAAGATTTAAAATATATGTATGAAGCATCATTCATAATAGTTTCTTGCTTATTACTTGTACGACGGATAGTAATGCTTATAGTAATAGACAATCAGATTAATTACATCATCATCATAAGGTCGTCAGTCCTAAGACTGGTTGGACACGTAGCTCCACTCTTTCCTATCCTGAGCCAAATTTCTCATTTCCCCAAAACTAGAACAGAAATCTAACCTAGGTCTACCTCTACCCCATCCTAACTCCTGTTTCTGCCTCTAATATGTCTCTGACTAGACCTTCGTGCCTCAGAAGGTGTCCTACCAACCTATCTCGCCTATTTTTTATTGACTTCCAAAGAGTCTTCTGTTCTCCTATTCCTTGTAATACCTCTTCATTTCTAACCTTTACTACCCACGTTATCCTCATCATTCGCCTATAACACCACATTTCGAAGGCTTCTAACCTTTTCGTTTCCGCCGCGCCCACTGTCCATGTTTCGTACCCGTACAACGCCGTACTCCAAACATACACCTTTAACAACCCTTTGCGAATTTCTAAATTAACTGTTCGCGAGCATAGAAGTGACTTTTTTTATTAAAGGCGACACGACCCTGCGCTATCCTCTGCTTTACATCCTTACTACTCCTTACGTCCTGACTTATCTGACTTCCTAGATATCTCAAAATCAGCCACTTCTTCTAATTTTTCGTCTTTATATTTGCTCTTTCCCTACTTTTTCTTCCCTTGCATACCAGTATTTTAGTTTTACTTTTATTTATTTTCATACAGTACTGATCTGTCAGTACCGCTTCCATTTTATTTAAGGCTATTCTATCAGTCACATATAATCAGCAAAACTACTATTATATAATTCTATTGGAATCCACAGGATTCATTGTTTCCACTGCGCCAATTTGTCTGTTTGTGACGATTCGCCCTCGATTACAGGAGTGGTAGATTTTCGTCAACTTCAGATAAAAAATATATCTACATTCGATGAGTTCTGAAGATGTCTTGTGTAATCAAGAACGGGACGTCGGGGGCAGACAGTGTTATGTGGCACAAACTCAAAAATTGTAAAATTAAAGAAATTACTATTTCGCTGCACACTATACATTTTAAGATTTAATATATATACCTTATATTTATTAAAATTTTTAATTAATTTTGTTGATTTAAAACATTCCATTTTTACATAAGCTTTATGTATACTTAGATTCCCTTTTTTTCCACAGCAGCATGCTCTCTAAACCTAATACTTTTAAACCTGAACTTTACAACGATGTTGAAGAATTTTTAATTCCCTGTTAAAAACATAATTGAGTCATAAATACTGGCTGACCACGACTATAAAAAATCCTGTGTGCTAATTTTATGGTAAAAGTTATTTAATGTGCAACTTCTGCCAATAAAGTACGGTTTTTATTAGCATTATAATACGTCTGTATGGATATGAGCTACTTATCAGAAACATATTTTTTTTTAAAGTATGAGTAGTCGTTTATTGCTGTGCTGACACGCTTTTTACAGCTTTTTAGTTTTCAGTGGTGGAAAATGATACTTAAAGTTACACTTTAAGTTCAACTAAGTATTAATAAAAGATCCAAATTCTGAATGTAAATACTTGAAACTTTGATATCCGTTTAATGCTAATTCAATGTAACTCCAACATGTTTGTTTTTATATTGAAACGGTAAACAACATCATGCTCATCATCATGCCGAACATGGTGGAAAAGGTACAAAAGGATACAAAAGCTCTCACCACCATGACCTAGCAAAGCACGGAAAGCACAGCAAGAAACATGAAGCTGGTCACTACGGAGAAAAAGGTGGTCACAAGAAAGGCCATCATCACAAGGAAGATCACTACGGGGCCCATCATGAGAAAGGTGGAGAACACAAAGGTGGTAAATTTCATAAGAAGAAAGGACACAAGAAAGGACAAAAAACTACCGGCTTCCACCACAAGTCCCATAAAGACCATTACCACAAGCAACATAAGTTCTACGATAACTACCATAAACACGGTAAACACCAGAAATATGGAAATTATCATGCACACCATGGAAGTAAAGAAGGTGGACACAANAGGTCATTTAAAAAACGGAATGTGCTCTAATTGGAAACTGGTCACTTTGATCAAGACGTGTGAGGTTAGAATTCTAACTGTGATAAAGATGCTTTGCATGCTGTCAGTACATTAATAGATTTGCATAAAACTAAATAACAACAAGTAGTTAATTATCATCGAATTGCAATGGAAATTGTCAGTTAGCCATGGTCGTACTAATTTCCCCCCGTTAGGGGTTCAATAGTAAATTTACTTACATCGGAAAAGCATAATCAGTTCAAATCCAAGCAGGGCATTCATAATTTGTTTGAATATTTTTCAGGGTGACGTTGAAAAAGAGATTTATGTCATCTAAGTTTTAATTAGAGATGTATAACTTTTTCAATTAGTATTGATCGTGAGGAGTTGTTATAGTTCAAAAATTTATAATTGCCCCCTATAATACAACCTTACTCGAAAGAACCCACAAAGAATAAAGACATGATCTGCTGTCAACCTTGAATTTGTGAAATTTTGTTTCGTTGGACCAAAAAGCATTTGAAATTTGTTCTGGTGGCATTGTATGTCGCTTGCAAATTGGTATCTTAAAAGTGTGCTGTGTCCGAAATCGAATACAAAAACAAAAGTTTCATGAAACAGTTGAAAATAGTTGATTGCTGTTGGCCAATAATAGTTTGCCTACTTTTCATGACATTGGGCGGTCTATTTGTCAATCTTTAATTTGACTGTATCAAACGGATTCGTTTACGCTCGATTGATGTCCGGCGCTACGTTTAGTTTATTGCATTATTAATGAAATTAATATGCTACACCTCATTATCACAATAAGTAAAGTAACACAAGAAAATACACGCAGACGATTTTATATTTTGCATTTTGGTTAGTTAATATTAGAATCGAATTGGCAATAAGGAAGCTATGTTCTTTCAAATTGAAATTCAGATTGTTGCTTATCTTTCGGTCAAATAATGCGAATGTCGCGCAAACATTACACGAAACGTAATATAATTGAAAGTGAAACCATTAGAATGAGTTAAATAATTTAGTGTGAACTGATTGTTATTATACTTACATTAAATATAATCATAATCATTTAATCCAAATTTTTTACATGATTTATCCAAATGGTTTCGAAAAATCCACCTAATATAATAAAAATTGAAATGTTTCAATTATTATTAAAGAACCCAAAGTAAAGGAAACAATTGCAGTTTTTAATTGAAAAATAATTATACAATTTCTAATTCTGATAGGGCATGTAGACCATGTGTATTACGGATTCTAATAAGGCGAGTAGCTCCTTTTTTCCACTGGGCATTCTGGCCAAGTGCTCACTAACCTAAAATTAATATATCTTACTGATAAATATTATATTTATTTTGAGGAAATCAACCATTAATTACAAAACAAAATTAAAAACACATTTCCAAATGTACAAAGTGCATTTAGAATCTTTTTAAGCATGATGATAACTAACGGCATTGGGGAGCGCCCTTTCCCCAAATTAGAAAGAATAAAAAATTAGTTAAAAGTAAAATGCTAAAATAAGGGCTTACTGTTACAGAAATGCTAGCAATTTTCAGTTCCTAGTTCTATAGTCTGTCTAATTTTAATTCTGTTTGTTTTGAATTCCTATATTTAATTAAACCGATACTGATTGCAAAAAGTTAAAGTTATTCTTTGTATATTGCAATTGACACTTTTGTGATCATTGTTTCTTGTAAGACCTGTTCTATGCAGAATTTTTCTATTAAGTTTGAACGACTTCATATATATATATACAGTCAAAACTCTTTACAACGACATCGTTTAGAACAACATACCGGTTATATTGACCAAAATCATAGGTCCCGGCTGAATTATATTAGACCGCCTTATAAAGCACTGCTTTTTACGACATTGGTTATTACGACATTGCTTATTACGACATACCTCTTTAAGCGACTACATTTAGCATATATTTACGAAGAATTATATCTGTTAGAACTACCAGCTGTATTGTAAACATTTGAATTGAAATAACTAAAATGACAGATTTTATTAATATAGAAAAATGATAATTATACATACATATATATATATACTTTTTACTTGAAATAAATAAAATGTAGTTTTATTTTATACATGAATATATTAATCACACATTCAATAATAGGTATTAAANCATTCAATAATAGATACTAAATAACAACGTCACCGGCTGTTACGACTATCGGTTTTTACGATCAAATATGAGTAGTCCTTTCGATGTCGTTATAACAGATTTTGACTGTATATAAATATATATTTCTGCGATTCTTGCAGGTATTATTAAACAGAAAACAAAAAAATTAATAAAAAATTACATATGAAACGGAACAAGTGCTTGTTAGTTAGATCTGAACAGCTGGCTCGGTTCTCTTTGGTCTATCATATTCGCAAGTAGTAATGCTGCGGGAAACGAGGAAGTGCTATTAGTGCTATTGAGGTCAAGAGCAGTAAGTAATAGTAAAGTGGGGCTTTGCATATTGCACTTGCTTTCTCGTGCAAGACACCCTGTTGAAAATTTAGCAACACCCAAGTATAAATATCGTGTAACACTTGTAAGGGTCATAGTCGGTATTCTACTCTACCAGTCTAAGCAATAAGTAAATACGATGAGATCCTTGGTGACTCGGTGTGGTGTTTTGTTCATAGTTGTGTCAGTGTGTGTCAGCGCACGTAACATTGACGATAACAGAAAACATAAGGACGATTTGGCGTTAGCCGAATCTCAGCATCACGAAGAAGGCGGCGGACATGAAAATCACGCTCATCACCACGCAGAACATGGCGGAAAAGGATTAAAAGGATATAAATCGGGCCATCATTACGGCGTCGATAATCATGGCAAATATGGACATGAGCACGAAGCTGGGCATCACGGAGAAAAAGGTGGACATGCAAAAGGTCATTATCATAAAGACGGTCATTATGGTGAACACCATGAAGCGGGCGGTTATCACAAAGGCGGAAAATTCGGGGAAAAGAAGGGTCACAAGAAAGGACAAAAAACCACAGGATTCCATCACAAAGCCCACAAAGATGATTACCATAAAGAACATAAATTTTATGACGAACTTCACAAAGCAGGCAAACACTTCAAGTATGGAGACTATCATGCCCATCATGGCAGCAAGGAGGGTGGTCACAAAAAGGGCGGCAGTCATCACAGCGGACATCACGAAGACAACCACGGAAAGAAAGGACACCATGCTAAAAGCCACTATGACGAAGACCACAAGGGACATAAAGGACTACAAGGACACGAAGAACACCATGCTCATTTTGAAGATTATGGCAAAAAAGGCGGAGAACATTCCGGAAGAGAATTCGGATTTAGCAAAGGTGGACATCGTTAATGTGACTTTATGTGGTTTAGTTTTTTTGTTCCCATTATATGGGAAAATGCTATGAAACCAAATGGACTTTTATTGGATTAAAATTGCTATTGTTAAATAATTATTGATGATGTTATAAAGCGAAAAATAAGTTAATAGATTGATGTAGAAAAACACTGTGTTTAATTTGAAACGTGTGAATAATAAATTTATTATGAAATAGATTCAGACTTGAAAGAGTTTAAGGAGCCCGATAAACTTTAATTAAAAACTAGATTACATTAACTTTTTTTGCTTCGAAGCTATTAATTAAATTACGTTAATGGTTCATTGAGTAGGGAAGTCGTTTATTAAGTCTTCATTTAAATTATATCTTAAAGTAATTTACTTTCTCTTTAACCATTATAATAAAATAAATTAAAAATATGTACAAAATTAGCTAACGAAATATGATATAAATAGTTGCAGACTATTTGATTGGGTGATGTTTGACTTGTTTTTAATTTAATTTTATACCCAGATGTTTTGTTTTCACCTTTTTAGTTGGCTCTTTTAATTCAATACTCATGCACACGTGCTCATATAACGTCAATAAAAGCAAACAAGAGAAAAAATGCATTGAAGTACCCTCTTAAACTTCATTTCATTGGAATCCGTTTATAATGACATCGAAGGGAATCGACAAACACGTCATAATAACCGGACGTCATACAAAGCGGTTTGTGAAAAAAAAACATTTTTATGTATGTATTTAATTTAATAGAGAAACATAGTAACTAATGAAATGAAAATTGTACGTTTATTACGTACACATTATACACATACAAGTGTATTTTTTAATGAATATAATCTGTAATTTTTGTCTGCTTTTGTTTTTTCATTTTATTGTAAAAATAGTCTCTAATACTATTGTGTATAGAAGACATCGCCATGGTCAAATTATCGTTTTCAATATTGCTATTAACAAATCGGGATAATAATTCTGCAGCTTTTAATGCCTCTTCTGCGGTAGGTAATGGTTCTTCCTCGACTTCCTCTTCGCCATCACTTTCAAGTTGTTCCTTAGCATTAATGTTCTGTACGATATTGTCATCGGTGGGTTCTTCGGA
>NW_020442430.1:724113-730230 GCF_000699045.2 Agrilus planipennis
TGAATAATAATGTTCGTGTGCAAAATGTGTACTATATTGGTAAATGCATATTATTATAGAATAGTAAAATAATATCTTTTATTTCTCTCCATTTAACGACCACTCTTTATAACGCCGAAAAATGTTCAGTCCCTTAAGTGTCGTTATATCGAGTTTACACTGTATTTGAAAACTACTAAGATGTGGAAAATAATTTCCGATCATTATTTAGTACTTGAAAGCTTATTTTTGTATTCTGATAACAAAATTTATAAACCTTTCAGGGTTTTCCGATTCGCATTTGACTAGTTTTGCTATTTGATTGCGAACCTACAAAACCCATGATACAATCTAATTTATACATAACACAGAAGGAGCGAGAAGTGATTAATTGTAATTGTTAGAGCATCTTTGGCAAATACCACACATCTTCCGTCTACCATTTACTTCAAGTAAATGTTTATAGTTTAAAGTTTTGTAGCCGACATTTGGATTGCTCCATTTCCTCCGAGAGAGGATCACAATTATTTTAGTTCGTAAAGTAGCATCATATCCTTGGAACCCTTTTAGAAGGATATCTACGTAGCATGAGCCTGCTTATTCATCTCAGCTCGCAGCAATTTCCGCAAACCACTCGTAACTCATGTATACATAACGTCATTGTATAATAGGTAGTGTTGTACGGTTAATTCGACGAACGACTGTTTGGAACTGGAGCCGATGGTGGTTGGGAGAGTAACTGACGGAGGTTGATTATTAATTTAAGAAAGATGTGTCTGCAACGGGCCATGCCCTTGTCGCGTCGCGACGCTCTCTCGGTCGCTTCGTCCACTGGGAAATGACATACATGCGGAGGTCATCGTTTGATGCTGAGGCTTCCTAATGGTCTCTGCATATAAGCCCAACTCTTCGTTAACAACCTCATTTGCAGCGCGGCACACCAATATGTGTTCGTATAGATGGACGAGCTGTCATTGAAAATTTATACCCACTATGCGCGAGTACACACGCGCTAACGCTGACAACGGTGATTACAATTTAATTTGACACTTTTAGTTAACGTCAAAAATGGAATCCAGTTTGCAGGAGTTACTTATTATACAACACAGAAATAGAAATTTATCTTTGAATATTGAAATTGAACAACCCGAGATAAAAATGTTCAGTCTCTCAGAGTCTCTGAAAATGAGACTCGAGTCTCCGTGTCTCATCGAGTCTCTCTGGTGTCGCTGAGAGAGACTGTCGAAAGACTATCAAAAAAACTGTTTAGCGTCTCTGAACGAGAGACTCGAATTTCTGAACGAGAGACTCGAATCTCTCAATAAGTGGTGTCTTGATAGACATGGTTAAAATTGTCTAAGTTCAACATATTTCAGAGATCCCAGTCTTTCTACAAGAGACTCCAGTCTTTCAATTTTGCAGTTTTATTCATTCAGTTTCTCTGTGACATACTCGAATCTNTGCGATTTTTTAGTCGCGCGATTAAAAAATCGCAACTAGCCTATTTTTCTTAGAGAATGAATCGTAAGGACAGCAATGGACCTGCGCGCATTTGCGACTAAATTGTCACAACTCACTGGTGATTGTCTATTGTTTTGTGCATAAATATCAAACATATCAATATGAGTCCTTTGTTGCAAAGGAAGAAGAAACGTCACCAAGTGTTTTGGATACGAAAAATTTATATCCGAAATTGAAATAGGAAAATTGCTGTTTTACTATAACCTCTGATTTATAATAGGATGCAACCAGTATTGTTTCTTCTGTTTCCTTTTAGTATTATTAACATTTATACGCAATAAAAAAGCCATAATACACATTGTGTCAGTGACGCTCATATTGCAAATGACTTTTATGAGTTAAAGTGTGTTATTTAGTTTAATTTCAACAGTGATCATGTAGTAATCAAAACAATTTTTTTGAGCTGGATAATTCGGAAAAATGTTAAATGAAACTTGGGTTGGTGGAGAAAAAGCGAATAAAAATAGACATATGTAGACGGTTAATGTAATTGATAGTATGATCTGTCGGAGGATAGAATCCGTTATAGAGAGATGTCGGATGACTCCATTCTAATGGTTAAATGTGGAGATTGTGGAAAAATATTTTTTTAGGTTCACATTCCTCTTAACGAAAGGGAGAACATGACCACAGACCACGACAACACTCACTTTGTTCGTCTCGTGCTCCTCCATTTGTTCGCCTCTATCTAAAAACACTCGTATGATGTTCCATAAAGTTACCCTTTTCCCCCCTTAACCTGTTTCCCGTACTGAGATACGCAACAATTACTTTGTTATTACTACTATAGATTATTGTTGTATATAGATGGAAGTAATTAAAAAAATTAACTATATTTATTTACAAGATAGAGTTGGGATTCCTGCCTGAAGTAACTCCATACAAAATTTTATTCATCGTCAGTACATCCAAGACAGCAGGGATGATAACGCCGCGTAAGAAATGAAAAATGTAACGAGCACCGTATTAAACGAATGAAACGTTCAAAATGAAACTTAAATCTATTTAAATCTCGCTACGCCCCTCTTATATTAAAGTTAATTAATATATACTATAGATAATGTCAAATTAATGCGGAAAAAAATTGTTGCTGCTGTTACTCCCTCGCCGAGAATCGAACTCGGGTCCCTAGGTTTACGCACCATTCGCCGTTGATAGTGCTCTCACCTCTCGTAGCTTATTGGTAGAGAAATGGTGTGTAAAGCCAGGGACTCCGGTTCTATGACAGTAGTAACAATTATTCCTCATTACTTTGGGGTAACCTCTAGTGATAGAAATTGATTAAAAATGAATTCACTTCAATATATTGGAAACCCTACAAAAGTCTTTTAAAAACTTTAATACGTTAAAAGCCCTACAAAACTTCTCTCTCTAAACCTAATACTTTTAAACCTGAACTTTACAACGATGTTGAAGAATTTTTAATTCCCTGTTAAAAACATAATTGAGTCATAAATACTGGCTGACCACGACTATAAAAAATCCTGTGTGCTAATTTTATGGTAAAAGTTATTTAATGTGCAACTTCTGCCAATAAAGTACGGTTTTTATTAGCATTATAATACGTCTGTATGGATATGAGCTACTTATCAGAAACATATTTTTTTTTAAAGTATGTGTAGTCGTTTATTGCTGTGCTGAAACGCTTTTTACAGCTTTTTAGTTTTCAGTGGTGGAAAATGATACTTAAAGGTACACTTTAAGTTCAACTAAGTATTAATAAAAGATCCAAATTCTGAATGTAAATACTTGAAACTTTGATATCCGTTTAATGCTAATTCAATTTAACTCCAACATGTTTGTTTTTATATTGAAACACCGGAAGAAGAAGAAACGCTCTTTAAGTATTGTTGCAACTGTTTTTTATTCATTTTGCGATTACTAATTAAAATAATTTCTTTCATTATACATATGTATGTCTTATTAGGCTAATTATTCTGCAAATAATGATTGATTACTTCAAATATAAGGTACTTTCTGAATTTGAATTTTATCTTGTTATTAAAGTGAATTGAGTAATACTTTTTGTTCCTGTTCCCCGACAATCCTCGGAAAAATAATAAAAAAAACTTGTTACTGCTGCCACGCTTCCGCCGGGAATCGAACCCGAAGACCAAAATTTTTACCTTTTGAGAAAAAGGTTATACATTCAACNCGACAGAATACAGGTCACTTCGAATTATTTTATTCGATTATGGTATCGTGCCTATCACGTTGAGATTAGCTACGCCGGGATTCGTTTCAGCAGGTAGATATCCATATATTTAAATGGACCTTGTTGGAGCATACGTAATCATAAAATGTAGCATCGTACTACAGATGGCGTTTACCGCGCCATTTGTGGTATTTTCTAAAACGCGCTTTTTTCTTGCAAAATACATCAGCAACTGCAGAACTCCTTATTTCTTATTGTTCTTAAATATGAGAACTCTTTTTATATGATAAAATACAGGACTATAGAACCGCTAGGGATTATAGGGCTCAGAAGACAACTCAAAAATTATGAATTAGGGGTGATCAACTTCTCAGCTAGCTTAAAGTGGTGTGCTATCATAATTTTGTTTCATTGTCAAGAATTAGAAATTTCATTTCTAAAATTGTTTTACTCAATGTAAATAACGAAATCTCTCGATACCTACTGAAGATGCTGGATATTCTTTAAGTTTCATTAAAGACAATTTACTTGTATACACTGTCTTTTGAATTATTTTTTCAAACAGACGTTGATGCGAATACAGCTACATTTTATCTACGTAAAGCAATTGAATTTTTTACACGTGCAATGTGTCAGAAAGTATTATGAAAATCATGTATATTCATGTAGAAGTGCGACGCTCGCTAAAATATTTATACGTAATTTTCAGCCTTTCTCGGTGAGAAACATTAGCGTAAAGTACGCGCAACTTGTTACGCGGACGTAAATTGCGAAAACCTATTTTCTGGGGAGGAAATATTTTAGGTCAGATTAAAGTAACATTTTTCTTGTACAGTGAGGTGTTCCTATTTACATTTTACGTTCCCATCCACCGGCATGCAAACTTTTTGTTTGTATTTCTATTGCAGTACTAATATTCTTATTTTCATCTTTCTTTTGTTGCAACGTGCGTAACTTATGGAAACGTCGATACCGATTGGGAAAATCTCGTTCAAAATTGAAAATAAAAGAACTAATATAAGACAAAAAGAGATAGTAGGTACTTCAAACCACCAACAATGTTACTTCAGAGCCCCTTGTAGATTAATAATGAGACAAGTAATTAATAAAAAACCTAAAGCGTAGCCCGAGATAAAAATGTTCAGTCTCTCAGAGTCTCTGAAAGAGAGACTGTCGAAAGATTGTCAAAAAACTGTTTAGCGTCTCTGAACGAGAGACTCGACTCGCTCATACAGAGATCCTCATTTCGTATCTAGTCTCTGAACGAGAGAATCGAATCTCTGAATTAACAATTTTATCGTTCGAGTCTCTCATACTGAGACTGTGAGAGATCCATAAAAACACCTAGGCAATAACTGAGAGACTGTGAGAGACGTTCTCAAAGACGCTGAAAGGCTCTGAGAATCGGGAGAGAGAAAATTTTTGTCTAGGGAAATAATTTTTGTAAAATTTATGCACTTCAGGAAACAAGGTTTCTACAATAAAAAAAAAGGAATAAAGGGTCAGAATTAGGTTGAAACAAGATTTATAAAGGACAAAAGAACATAACCTTTAATCAATTAATCCATGAGCATCAATGAAATTTAAATCAGCATCTGAAAAGCTGTAGGACTTAAAAACAATACAAAGCTGCATGATAATCAACTGCGTTTAATATTTATTAATTTTCACAATGAGAGCGCATCTCTTGGAAAATCTCAGTAACGTACACGGCTATTGACAGTTGTCAAACATAATACAGATGCGCACTGCCTCGTTGCGCAGCGAACTCAATCGTGCATTATTTAACCCATCTATCTTATCTACCTTTCTATCTATCTATGTCTCTTAAGTTTTCTTGCTTGTGGTTTTGCTAATGAAGTTGCCGACCGATCGATACGAAAAATAACAACATATATAGTTTTAATTTTTGTAAGACGATTTTCTCATTTCCACGTCTGTGGAAATCACTACAACATTGACGTTATTTTCTATTTTTAATAACCTTATAGACCACACGTAATGGTAATAGTTTTTATTTTGTACCAAGTAATGTACCAAAAGCCGTTTGAAAAATAACAAAATTGAAAACAAAAATTCCAAAAACACTCAAGAAGAAAATGATTTTGATTAAATTGACATTATTTAAATATAAAAGATAAAAATATTAAATGTGAATAAGCCAAAAAATTCCAATTAGTGGGGATTTAAAAACTTGACATTCAGGCAGGCATTTACACGCATATGCTTTTTTGGAGTTTGCATATACATACATATATGGTTAATGGATATGCGTCGGTATTTGTGTGCTTGTTATCAGAAGGGATACATGGAAGTCGCGCTACGCGGTGCGTGACCTACGCCACGTGTCATTGGACCGTGACAACAAACGCCATCACAACAGAACATTCTCAATGTTGCGTTACCAATGCGAATGGACGCGTGAAACTGATTGCCTTAACAAACGACAGGGTTTCAAAAAA
>NW_020442430.1:732423-749758 GCF_000699045.2 Agrilus planipennis
AAACCCTTTTTAGCCCTATTGCTTGGCATTCTTTATATTACAAACACATTCCAAAAGCTGAATTTTGCATTTTGGGTGTAGGTTTCCGTATTTAGGGCACTGTTTTGTACTTTTTACTCGAATTTCAACTTTTTGGCTCAACCAAATTTCGGAAAAAGAAAGTTTTTGTTGAAATTTCTATCTAATGTTTCGTTTCGCACGAGTGGAAAACTTCTTCAGTGTGGTTCACATAAGTATCGGAACTGGAAGGACTTCTGACTCGAATCAGGACATCATCGGTTTACCAACTAGCCGCGAAAGGCCTTACCAATTTGTCTAATTCACAGAGAAAAGAAAAAATTACAATTTTCGATTATAAATGACTGAAATTGCCATAGAAATAGTAGAATTTATTAGGTAACTTGTAATAATCTCAATTTTGACATGTTTCTTCAAAAATTATTTCAAGTTCCTTAATTGTTACAATTTAATTTGTAATATCAACTAAAATACCTACTAAATTATGTATTTCTGTTGGGATTTAATTTTTACAAAGTCGGGCCCAAATTGTAATTTTTATTAGTTTCGCTTATGAAGAACAGGCTGGTGGAATAAATTGTGAATATCGCTTTAATATTTAGGTAAATTTTCGTTTCTCATTTTCTCCGTGTACCATATTACGAGGCATGTGTATGGTATGCTTGGTGACATATCTAATCACAACTAACTAATCACAGCAAACATCCGATGCCGTCTATAAGCTGATTCTTGAGGAGCGTCGAATGTTGGCCAAAAAGTTTGCCCAGATACTTGGACATCTCAAGTCGTATTCAAGGCGCAACTGAGATCAGGGTTTGCGCAGTTGAAAAAATGTTCATTTGCTAACGCAAGTTAGCCCCCGCGGGAATAACATTTCCACTATTGTCAAGCACAAGTTCTACTAATTTCGGGAGGGCAACAGTCCCAAATATTAGCGTGTCTGTACCATTTCGTGGGACAGTAGGTATAGATAATTGATAACTACAGTTAGGTTAGCTTAGGTTACACAAGCCGCTCTATCTTCATACTGGTTGTACTTTCGAAAAAATCACCCTGCGAAGTTGTCAAATTTACTTAGAATACGCACTGGGACATCTCCAAAGAGCGAGTTGGGTATATTAATACCACACCCTTAGGGACAGCCAAGCTTTCAGCGAAATGGGTTCCGGAACTTTTTAGTAGCAATCCGAAAAAGGAAAGAGTCAAAGCATTCAAAGTTACTTTTCCTCGGGATTTGTGACTAGATTAGTGATGGAGGACGTAACCGATAATGATCATATTCATAATCTTGTCATTGGACCGTGACAACAAACGCCATCACAACAGAACATTCTCAATGTTGCGTTACCAATGCGAATGGACGCGTGAAACTGATTGCCTTAACAAACGACAGGGTTTCAAAAAAACCGCACGCCTATTCACACAAGTCTAAAAAGTCGCGCTATAAAACGGTTGCCTTTATTAATGGTAACAAAAGAATCAAAAACGGCTTTTGTTTCGAGCTTTTAAGCTCAGGTTACAAATTTTATACTAGAATAGTATGACCGCTGAAACGAACACATTCGTTTTGTAGAACAACAACACGAAATATGACGCGAAAATTTAGTATTAGATTCGCAAAAAAGAACCTGTTCTTTGTTATACATACATATGTATCTATACGTATAATGGTTGTATATTAGGTTTTTCCGATTCGCATTTGACTAGTTTTGCCATTTGATTGCGAAGCTACAAAACTCATGATACAATCTAATTTATACATAACACAGAAGGAGCGAGAAGTGATTAATTGTAATTGTTAGAGCATCTTTGGCAAATACCACACATCTTCCGTCTACCATTTACTTCAAGTAAATGTTTATAGTTTAAAGTTTTGTAGCCGACATTTGGATTGCTCCATTTCCTCCGAGAGAGGATCACAATTATTTTAGTTCGTAAAGTAGCATCATATCCTTGGAACCCTTTTAGAAGGATATCTACGTAGCATGAGCCTGCTTATTCATCTCAGTTCGCAGCAATTTCCGCAAACCACTCGTAACTCATGTATACATAACGTCATTGTATAATAGGTAGTGTTGTACGGTTAATTCGACGAACGACTGTTTGGAACTGGAGCCGATGGTGGTTGGGAGAGTAACTGACGGAGGTTGATTATTAATTTAAGAAAGATGTGTCTGCAACGGGCCATGCCCTTGTCGCGTCGCGACGCTCTCTCGGTCGCTTCGTCCACTGGGAAATGACATACATGCGGAGGTCATCGTTTGATGCTGAGGCTTCCTAATGGTCTCTGCATATAAGCCCAACTCTTCGTTAACAACCTCATTCGCAGCGCGGCACACCAATATGTGTTCGTATAGATGGACGAGCTGTCATTGAAAATTTATACCCACTATGCGCGAGTACACACGCGCTAACGCTGACAACGGTGATTACAATTTAATTTGACACTTTTAGTTAACGTCAAAAATGGAATCCAGTTTGCAGGAGTTACTTATTATACAACACAGAAATAGAAATTTATCTTTGAATATTGAAATTGAACAACCCGAGATAAAAATGTTCAGTCTCTCAGAGTCTCTGAAAATGAGACTCGAGTCTCCGTGTCTCATCGAGTCTCTCTGGTGTCGCTGAGAGAGACTGTCGAAAGACTATCAAAAAAACTGTTTAGCGTCTCTGAACGAGAGACTCGAATTTCTGAACGAGAGACTCGAATCTCTCAATAAGTGGTGTCTTGATAGACATGGTTAAAATTGTCTAAGTTCAACATATTTCAGAGATCCCAGTCTTTCTACAAGAGACTCCAGTCTTTCAATTTTGCAGTTTTATTCATTCAGTTTCTCTGTGACATACTCGAATCTCTGAATTAACAATTTTATCGTTCGAGTCTCTCATTCTGTGACTGTGAGAGATCCATAAAAACACCTAGGCAATAATTGAGAGATTGTGAAAGACTGTGAGAGACGCTCTCAGAGACGCTGAAAGACTCAGAGAGNAAATCCATATGATTTTTAGTTAGCCC
Source organism: Agrilus planipennis (assembly GCF_000699045.2). Classification (NCBI taxonomy): domain Eukaryota; kingdom Metazoa; phylum Arthropoda; class Insecta; order Coleoptera; family Buprestidae; genus Agrilus; species Agrilus planipennis. Next base: position 735,461 of record NW_020442430.1, read on the forward strand.
TAACCTTCAAAAGACACGTGTATAAATTTGACAGCTGTTGCACTATTAGTATCTGAGTTATAGAATTTTTAGTGAAAGAACTTTTGTTACTTTGAAGAAATGGAATTTGGTCACAAATCAATGAAATCGATGGCAAAATTCCATGTATTGGACTTCGTATTGCTTCCGCATCCACCGTACTCTCCAGATCTGGCCCCCAGCGACTTTTTTCTATTCTCACACCTCGAGAGGATGCTAGACAGAAATTTCGCGTCGATGAAGAGGTAATCGCCGAAACTGAAGCCTATTTTGAGGCTAAAGACAAATCGTATTATAAAAATGGTATCGAAAAATTGTATGACCGCTATAATCGTTGTATCGTCCTCGAAGGGAACTATATTGAATAATAAAATCAAATTCTATCAAAAAAATAATTTTTTCTATGAACTTTGCAGCCCGTCTGTTAATGATGTTCCTTTTCATTCTCTTTATTGACTTTATTCATTCAACAATTGACAAAAAATTCAACGTTGTCTATTAAATATTACAAAGAAAGACAGAGATCTGTAAGTGAATTTTTCCTTAGACAAAAATTTTGTGTGCGCCTCTGACTAAATAAAAGAATTAAAAGTACTTATCTCTTCTTCAGACTCCACCAAACTGAAATCTTTGAATGACTTTTTTCTTAGACAAAATTCTGTGTGCGCCCCAGGTTAAACAAATAAATGAAAAGTATCAAAAGAGGACAAGGGCATCATCGAAACTTATACGGTATTAGAAAAGTGGTGTTACCTTGAGGTCGATTCCTGTCAAAATTACGGCTAATTCTGAATGTTAATGTCAGTATTCATCGGCAGAAGAGTTTTGGCGTATTGTCATTCTCACGCTGTTCACACTCATAACCATTTACGTCCGCCACGGCACCGTAATATTGACGTTTACTTCTTCACGTTGTGTCCAATAATGGAAAGTACCTACACCTACTTTAGTTGGTCAGTTGTCGGTATACATAAATTACAATAGTTCGCAACTGGTTTATTTTTCACAAGCCCAATTTTGTCCAATGTAGACCGAAATGTATCATAATAGAAAAGTTCAAGTTTAATGCGTCATAAATGGGCAAGAAGTTTGAAAATTATGTCAACAATATAAAAGCTAATGAAAGCAATAAATTACTTCTGAGCAATGTCGTTGCGTAATGTTTTACCAAAGGATCATAAATATCACATGCAAATAAATCAAACGCCATCTATAGAGTTAAACTAATAGTAGAAATCATATACCTATATCATAGCATGGGAGATGGAAGCCTTTGAAGAAGTTCTTCCGTGCTAGCGAAACATTAGGACGNCTAAATTCTTTATATTATAAAATGCAATAAAGCACATGAAAACGGTTTATATTTTTAAAATAGAAACTTAATGACTAAATGCGACCCTGGAAGGTTTCGATATGCGTAAACATGGTCCAGCGTCTTATACGAGATTGACTAGTAAGGACTACGTATTTAACATACTGCGTATCTTAAATGTGAACAGAGTATAGCTACATTAAGTATGTAATTATTTATGGTAATGTAATAACATTCTTTTTTACTTCAAAAATTGTATTTTTCTTTTGTTAATTTCGTGACGAATGATTTACGACCGAGTGGCTTATACATGTATCTACTTTTATAAACTTTTATATACGCATATAGGTAAATCGTGGTTCCTATTTAACATTTGAGGGAGAACGAGTATGTATGTATGCGTAGGGGTAGCTGAATGCTTCTAAGTGAATTTAATGTCCGCCTGGCCTACTTTCGGAAAAGCGTTACTGTCATTTTTCTTGGCAATAATTACGAAGAACCATTAGCTTAATAGCAATGTTCGACCTTTTATCACAGCTGCCTACGACCTACGCCAGAAGCAACCACCAATTCTCTGTCCCTTTCTTTTCCTCTTCATTGATTACCACCGCGGTTAGTAATTGAGTCATAATCAGCAGTTTGGCGTGCAGACAATCTCATCTTTTACGAATTACCAGGTTGATAATGCTCATGGTTGAAGGGTTTCGAAATCCCTCAATAACTCTTAATAATTACTATGCTTAACATTTTTTTAAGCGAACCCTAAAGGGTTATATTGATTTTCTTATCTTTGTGAGACAAACTAGGTCAATATCAATTTATTAGGAACAAATTGTATAGGTACATTTTTAAAAGAAAATTTACGTTTAAAGACAAAAATATTTAGGTAATATTGTTGATGATTTTTTTATATCTACAAGGATTATTGACTTGGAGGAGCATACTTGTTAGCTAACTTTTCAAGAATCAAGAATCAAAATCTCAATTTTGACGTGTTTCGTTAAAAATTAGGACATGAGCACGAAGCTGGGCATCACGGAGAAAAAGGTGGACATGCAAAAGGTCATTATCATAAAGACGGTCATTATGGTGAACACCATGAAGCGGGCGGTTATCACAAAGGCGGAAAATTCGGGGAAAAGAAGGGTCACAAGAAAGGACAAAAAACCACAGGATTCCATCACAAAGCCCACAAAGATGATTACCATAAAGAACATAAATTTTATGACGAACTTCACAAAGCAGGCAAACACTTCAAGTATGGAGACTATCATGCCCATCATGGCAGCAAGGAGGGTGGTCACAAAAAGGGCGGCAGTCATCACAGCGGACATCACGAAGACAACCACGGAAAGAAAGGACACCATGCTAAAAGCCACTATGACGAAGACCACAAGGGACATAAAGGACTACAAGGACACGAAGAACACCATGCTCATTTTGAAGATTATGGCAAAAAAGGCGGAGAACATTCCGGAAGAGAATTCGGATTTAGCAAAGGTGGACATCGTTAATGTGACTTTATGTGGTTTAGTTTTTTTGTTCCCATTATATGGGAAAATGCTATGAAACCAAATGGACTTTTATTGGATTAAAATTGCTATTGTTAAATAATTATTGATGATGTTATAAAGCGAAAAATAAGTTAATAGATTGNCATACTGGTTGTACTTTCGAAAAAATCACCCTGCGAAGTTGTCAAATTTACTTAGAATACGCACTGGGACATCTCCAAAGAGCGAGTTGGGTATATTAATACCACACCCTTAGGGACAGCCAAGCTTTCAGCGAAATGGGTTCCGGAACTTTTTAGTAGCAATCCGAAAAAGGAAAGAGTCAAAGCATTGAAAGTTACTTTTCCTCAGGATTTGTGACTAGATTAGTGATGGAGGACGTAACCGATAATGATCATATTCATAATCTTGATACCAAGGAACTTTCAAAGGAATGACGCGATAGTAGATCTTCTCGCCCAAGAAATCGTCCAAAATAATAATGACATCCACTAACACCTTTGTAACGGGACTTGTATTACTGGAGAATATTATTCTAATATTCAGACCAACTAGAAGAGGTAATTTATTCTATTTCCTATCTTAATAAGGCACCTAAATTGTCACCGTTTTGAAAGCAATTAAAAGTTTAAGTTTGATGACCTAAAAAAGCTTAAATGACGCTGTCAAAAGTGTATTGATTTCAATCGGAATTAGACTGAATAAATATTTTATCTCGGAAAAACTCCTTTTTTTTTCGGGGCATAGCCAGGGCCTTTTTAGTACGTCCTCGTAATGATTTCGTTCGGCAGCGTATGTTATTTAATAATAACAACATTATTTTGTTTATTGTCAATATTTTGAAGGTACCTACTATTATTTGATAGTAAAATAAATAAAAAATTAAAAATTTAAATGAAAATTTGAGATGAGTGGATGAAAGACAGTAATCTCTAATATAAGTTTTCCAGTATAAAAGTAAATTGTGTTACACTAGGTAACCCTTTCGTGTTGCATAAATTCCGATCCCTGCAGAATTATGCATGTGTGTTTCCACGATGTACGGTGCATTCCTTAGCCAGCCTGATAAATAATTCCAGTGCCGAGAACGTATACCCAGTTTTGTTCGACCCATACGCGACACGAATACAAATATGATCAATAATTGATTAAATTTGTTTCCTAAATCCATCCACCCAAAAATACAACCGGGTAGGTAGATACTGCTGTTTATTAAAATACGAAGGTGAGTAAACTGTCAAAAGGAAATCAATAAATTAAACTTAAGTTTCGGCTGTTACTATAAGTTTTGAAAAAAATCAAAGAACGAAAAGTTCCGACCTGGTATATTCTACTAATCGATAAATATCAAAAAGGAAGAAAATGGTTCTAAAATTGGATAGTAAATATAACTTGCTTTTGGTCATTTTCATCATCATCATAGGGTCGTCAGTCCTAAGACTGGTTGGATATGTACCTCCACCCTTTCCTATCCTGAGTTAATCTTCGCATTTCCCTAAAACTAGAACAACCCACGTTCGTAACTATTTGCATACAGTAATCTAATGCAGGTCTACCTCTACCCTCCTAACTCCCGTTTCCTCCTCTAATATGTCTCTGATTAGACCTTCGTGCCTGAGAAGGTGTCCTATCAACCTATCTCGTTTATTTCTTATTGACTTCCATAGAGTCCTCTGTTCTCCTATTCTTTCTAATACCTCTTTATGTTTAACCTTCTCTATCCACAGTATCCTCATCATTTGCCTGTAACACCACATTTCGAACGCTTTTTAACCTTTTCTTTTCCGCTGCGCCCACTGTCCATGTTTCGCAGGCGTAGAGCGCCGCGCTCCAAACATACACCTTTAACAACCATTTCCGAATTTCTAAATTAACCATTCGCGAGCATAGAAGTAACTTCTTTTTGGCAACTCGACCCTGCGCAATTTTCTGCTTTATATCCCTACTACTTCTTCCGTCCTGACTTATTTGATTTCGTTGATAGCTTAAATCGGTCACCTCTTCTAATTTTTCGTCTCCTATCTTTATATTCGCTCTTTCCCTACTTTTTCTTCGCTTGCATACCAGAATTTTTGTTTTACTTTTATTTATTTCCATACAGTACTCTTTTATCAGTATCGCATCCATTTTATTTAAAGCTATTTCTAACTCCTCCTTACGAGATGCTAATACTGCAATATCATCTGAAAATCTAAGCATACTAATCTTTTGCCCCTGTATATCTATCCCTACAGTTGTACCTACTGTCTTTAATAATGTTAATTGCGTCTTCGATGTATAGATTAAAAAGTAGCGGCGACAGTGTGCAAAAAAGGAAATAAATGCATCTTATATTTCATTTCCAATAGCTAATGCTGTAAACATTACTTCCATAATCCACAACTGTGACGAATTCGTTTCACAATTTCAACATCAGCAAAAACGTTCAATTTATGTAGTATTCCCTTATCTATTCTTTTTGTGGCACGGTTTCATTTTGATACCCAGCAAAAGCTATCAAAGTCAGCAAACAGTATTTTGTTTCCTTTACAATCATGTTCGCTTAAAATTACAACCACTAAACTAGCAGCGTATAACCACAAGTAATTAAAGCCATTTGCAATGTGGCGTTCGCTGACTTTTTTATGAGAATTAAAATCCTTCAAGTAGAAATTGGTTGCTGATTTGGTATTACGAGGAATGACCTGAAAAGTGGACTACTAAAAACTGATGATACTTCACTTTAAAAGTGATTCGCAGAAGTATTGATTGATTTCAACACTGAATTCTACTATAAAGTCAACTTTTTCTTATGCAATACATTACCACATTAATGCATCAGATAATATTTTTCTAATATTTGTATTAAGATCCTGGAAATTTTTCACTAAATATAAATAGACTGAAGAATACTTTTTCAGGAATAAGTGTAAGTATTAAGAATAATGTTGCGTCATTGTAGAATGCACAAATTACGTAAATTGCAACATAATTTATGAAATAATGAATAAAGTGCACTCACGAACGTCCTTTGTCTAGTATTTGGAGTCGTAATATGTCAACAGCAGTCCAAAGATATGGTACAAGCGTTAACGCGTTAACTTTGCTTGTTAAATGCTTAAATAGAAGTTCTGACGTAAGATAGAGTAGCGCTATAGCGGAATTAGACTACGATGCCGACAGAATAATGATATTTCGCTGCAGGACCTGATTTCATATTCGCGACAGCGAACACGAAACTGACATGTTCAGATTTTCTAGACCATTTGCCCGCGGAAATTTGGTTCTGTTATAATTCATAGAAGCTGCCGGAATAGAGAGAACGTTAACCCAAGTTAGTTCTATTTATCGGAATGTAATGGATTTCTTTCTTACAACCACGAATAATGTGCAAAACGTAATAGCAAATAGTGGAAGGAAATTTTGACACAATCCATTTGCTATTACATTTAATTTATTTTATTTATATACCCATTCAAAGGTATTGTATACATGTAATTTATTTTACATAACAATAATGCAATCGCTTCTTTACCTCACACTGAATTTATGTAGTCAATGGAATTGGAATGTTCTAGAGCTTTCTCGAAAAGTACTTCCCGAAGCTTCTCGTAATTCTTTTGTGTAGTCTTTATGTGCGCGTGTGTTTATGCATGTGTGATTTATTGATTTATGACGGACTCTCGACGTAGCCGTCGTTACAAAGAGTGCCGCCTTATCGATCCTGGTTTGCTCTACAGTCTACGTATCTAGTCTAAAACTTTTGTATAAATTACAACAACATTGCTTTTAAAAGATCTTAAATTTCCGTTCCTACATTGCCATTTACATTCAGTTTTCACCTCAATGCAACGACACTAACAACAGTTTGTCGGAACACGGCTTATTTATATTGCATGCAAACGTAAGTGGTTGTCGCAGATAGCATTGAACCGTATCACATTCAATTCGTACCAGTTTATAGCGTATGATGGTTTGCTGCAAGGGTCACAATGCTATATTTCAGCAGGTTACGGAACGCTGCATTATCCGTTGACGTATTTCACTTGAAAAGTTAAGTCTGATTTATAGTCGAACCTGCTCAAATCCGAATGAAGGCTATATATCTCCAAATCGGCAAAATATGCTAACGCACACATACATCTACGTTTGATAAATGGTTTAGACATCGCGCACATCATTAGTACCTGTTGGGAAACATGAGAACCTGTCGCCATCCGGACAACGCTTTACACCTGCACAGAGTGTAGTTATTTTTTATTTCGCTTTGCAAATTGTGCTACATGACGTGAAGGCGTCGCAGTCAAACTTTTTTGCTTCGTTGCAAAGCGAAGTGACAAGTATGACGAGCCGTGGCAGTTTTTTAATGATACTTAAAAAATGGATGTTCCCTTTTACACGAAAATGCTGTAAAATATGAATAGATGACAGACGTAAAATATGAGAATACCGTACGGAATTTTCATTCATAATAATTCTTTTATCTACCTGCTACTACAACCAAAATAAATACAATTTGTTACAGATTATTTTCAACGTACCAACACTATTTCACCCTAAGTGCTAGACGAAGCTAATTTATGAAATTTATAACAGCAAAATTTGACAAAAGCTGAGGTTGTCTGACAAAGACCGGTATATCGCTACAGGAAGAATTCCTTTATGTAATGCAATTTTTACTTTTGCTGACAGTGGAAATTGATCAACAAATAAAACAACTCAACATTAAATTTTAATGTACAATTTTCTCTTTCTTTGTTTTGGGTTGATGAATCTGACTTTTGACGGATTTTACGATTATATTAGCAAGGGAAGAAAACTGATATACCCTAAATTTTGGAAAATAAAATTTTTATAGCATGACTGGAGCATTAGTGCGACTAGTGCATCCACCAATTTTCCATTCCATTGAGTTTTTGTTAAATAACTGTTAATACTCAAAAGAAAAACATAAATGTAAAAAAAAAAATATCTTAATTACGCTTCTTCCAACGAATGTATCATTTGTTATCCTTAGCTTTCCGCTCAGTTAGCAAATAAGTCGGTCGAATAGGGAAAACTCGGATGAAAACCAAAGGAAAATTTATGGATTACGGCTGTTTTGCACCGCTACGTTTCCGTCAATGTCTAATTCGGAAACGGGAATAAAAAATCAAAAACTAATTAGTCTGCAGCATACTTTCGCTGTTCTGTAAATACCGTTGTTTATAAAGTATTCACATTTCTATTGAAAACAAATTTGGGAGTAACTTCAGTGAACCTAAATTGAAATTCTTTCGAATAAAGCTACCATATTTGATTACCCCTAAAAAACAAATTACATTATACACATACATCAAAAAGCTAAATTTACTTTATAGGTAGATATTTAATTATTTTATTTAATCTTCATCATACGAACGCCAGTCTCAAGACTTTCAATTAACTGAATTTTTGAATCGCTTTGTGGAATTACCACACGCTTGCTTGGAACCATGAAGAATTCTTTTGTGATCATTCAAATGCAAAAGTTAGGGATTGTTATCATATTTCAATGTATAATAAAGGAAAAAAAAATGATATAAAAATGCCGATCGCTACCAGAATCAATCCAATTCAGTAAATCATTTTGATGAAATTATAAATACAGTAAATTTTGCTGCGTGCGAATTAATCATGTTACTACTCCTACATTTTGCAAATTGACTATATAGAGTGACGAACGTGTCATGTCATAGTTCCTTTAGTAACTGCCTGTGGGATTAGAAGCTCAGGAAAATTATTGCTCCGTAGTCCATAAGGTCCATTTGAATATCTTTCATAATCCATGCATTACCTGGCAAGGAAGTAGGTGAGCTTTCAATTTTATTTCCTTCATGGTACGCAAACAATTGTATAGATCGATCTGTAAGCTTCATGATCATCTTCTTATCATGCTGTCGTCATGAAGCAATTGTGGAAGATGTTTTGTGAAGCTCTAATTTTAGAAGATAACTGTTTTCTTTACAGATTACGTATAAATTAATACAGAATTTGGTGTTCACGGTGAGCCGAATTATACATGTGTGACGAGGATTAAGGATCGTTGTCGCTGACAGGACCTTTCATGTGCACAGTAACCGACATACTATCAAATCCAATCTTATTAGTCAATTATGTACTTGATCTGGTATGAAATGTTAAGACCAATTACTGTGAACGCAATAAACGCTATTTCCGGAGGTGACATGTTACACTTGACTTCAAGTTAGCAGATAACAGTTCCCAATTTTGTCTTAATTAGTTTAGTATACAAAACCTATCGTAAGCATTTCTTTGTAATTATACTTAACAACTTCTTGATAAACTTACATGTTTGTGAATCAATAACTGAATTTAGTGAACATTTTGAGTAGATAACATAAACTAAACAAATTTGTGTAGGGGGTATTTAGATTATTTACGAAGATATTCAAATTATAACACTAATTTATATGATTTATTTTATATTGAACAAAACTAAATCTGAATTAAACGTACCTATGATAATAAAATGATATATATAAACTTGTATAAAATGAAAACACTTATTACTTATGTATGAATGGCCTGATAAGTCCGAGATGACACATCTGTAAAATAAACAAAAGAAATATGTGAGCGACCAATTCAACCATCAATAANTGACCTAAAAAAGCTTAAATGACGCTGTCAAAAGTGTATTGATTTCAATCGGAATTAGACTGAATAAATATTTTATCTCGGAAAAACTCCTTTTTTTTTCGGGGCATAGCCAGGGCCTTTTTAGTACGTCCTCGTAATGATTTCGTTCGGCAGCGTATGTTATTTAATAATAACAACATTATTTTGTTTATTGTCAATATTTTGAAGGTACCTACTATTATTTGATAGTAAAATAAATAAAAAATTAAAAATTTAAATGAAAATTTGAGATGAGTGGATGAAAGACAGTAATCTCTAATATAAGTTTTCCAGTATAAAAGTAAATTGTGTTACACTAGGTAACCCTTTCGTGTTGCATAAATTCCGATCCCTGCAGAATTATGCATGTGTGTTTCCACGATGTACGGTGCATTCCTTAGCCAGCCTGATAAATAATTCCAGTGCCGAGAACGTATACCCAGTTTTGTTCGACCCATACGCGACACGAATACAAATATGATCAATAATTGATTAAATTTGTTTCCTAAATCCATCCACCCAAAAATACAACCGGGTAGGTAGATACTGCTGTTTATTAAAATACGAAGGTGAGTAAACTGTCAAAAGGAAATCAATAAATTAAACTTAAGTTTCGGCTGTTACTATAAGTTTTGAAAAAAATCAAAGAACGAAAAGTTCCGACCTGGTATATTCTACTAATCGATAAATATCAAAAAGGAAGAAAATGGTTCTAAAATTGGATAGTAAATATAACTTGCTTTTGGTCATTTTCATCATCATCATAGGGTCGTCAGTCCTAGGACGTTGGACACGTACCTCCACTCTTTCCTATCCTGAGTTAATCTTCGCATTTCCCTAAAACTAGAACAATCCACGTCCTTAACTATTGGCGTACAGTAATCTAACCTACCTCTACCCCTCCTAACTCCCGTTTCTTCCTCTAATATGTCTCTGACGAGACCTTCGTGCCTGAGAAGGTGTCCTACTAACGTATCTCGCCTGTTTCTTATTGACTTCCATAGAGTCCTCTGTTCTCCTGTTCTTTCTAATACCTCTTTATGTCTAACCTTCTCAATCCACAGTATCCTCATCATTTGCCTGTAACACCACATTTCGAACGCTTCTAACCTTTTCTTTTCCGCTGCGCCCAACGTCCATGTTTCGCACCCGTACAGCACCGCGCTCCAAACATACACCTTTAACAACCATTTCCAAATTTCTAAATTAACCATTCGCGAGCATAGAAATAACTTCTTTTTGGCAACTCAACCCTGCGCTATTTTCTGATTTATATCCCTACTACTCCTTCCGTCCTGACTTATTTGACTTTGTTGATACCTAAAATCGATCACTTCTTCTAATTTTTCGTCTCCTATCTTTATATTCGCTCTTTCCCTACTTTTTCTTTGCTTGCATACCAGAATTTTTGTTTTACTTTTATTTATTTCCATACAGTACTGTTTTGTCAGTACCGGTTTCATTTTATTTAAAGCTATCTCTAACTCCTCCTTGCGAGATGCTAATACTGCAATATCATCTGAAAATCTAAGCATACTAATCTTTTGCCCCTGTATATCTATCCCTACAGTTATACTGTCTTTAATGATGCTGATCGCGTCTTCGATGTATAGATTAAAAAGTAGCGGTGGCAGTGTGCATCCCCGTCATTTTATTGGATGCTAAATCGTTAGGATTATTAAACAATCATTATATAACATACTTTCGAGCGCCACATAAGTACTATATCACTCGCAGCTACAGTGATTTCCTAGATATAAATGTATTTAAATTGTTGTGTTTAAGTATTTCAATTTCAAGTAATTCTTTTTCAAAAATAGTATTTAAATATTAAAATAATTCCAATACAATTCTGAACCCTACTCTAAGCATTTTAGTTCAATCTTGTTATAAAATACCCAACAGGAAATTTATTTTTCTATTTCATTATTTGTCGCCCCCTTAATGATTTTTTTTTAATTTCGAATCTAATATAATTTCTGCCCTATATTGTGTTGAAAAGAATAGATTGTCCTTATTCTAACAAAGACGTAGGTAGGTAATAGAAAGCAGGCGAAGTACTCAGAGAACGGAAATTACTTTCGGAGGTGCTTTGAACCCTCAGAAATTCCGTTGTTAAGACAAAGGCTAAAGTCTTTTCTATTTAGTCGAGCAAAGTACGAGGGAATTATGCGCCTCTAAAAGGTGGCGGTATGGGTTATAAAGCAAACTTTACCATATCTCTGTAATTTTTTTTTTCAGAAAACTGATATTCACCTTAGCAACAGCAGTTGTTATAAATAATACTGTTCTATTTTAAACACATTAAATTAAACTTAATTAAATCTATTTATTTCAAATTATATTTCTTTTTAATTAAGGCAATAATGGGCTTAAAATTATTTTACTTAAAAATCATNCTTGTATTTTATCATTCTTCCCCTATTTTATGTTCAGTTGTTTAATTATACCAATACTGTGCTTAAAAATAATTTATTTATTTGAAAAACCACACCCGACGTTTTGCCCAGCTTGTTGGATTTTCTCAAGACTAGTTTTATTTAGTTAAAAATGTAATGCAGATGAATTAGGTTAAACTTTGTATAAATAAAACTCTAAATAGCTAACTGACTAAAAAATTGTTATAGCACGACGTACGATTAAAATAATAAATAAATAAATAATTAAAAACCACGTGATGGCACTTATTCAGAAACACTTTAAAAAACAATAGCATACAGTTATTTATAAAAAACATTTAAAAAAGTTTACTAAGGTTGAATGTTAGAAAACAGCGAAATTGTAGTTTAAGAAGTGTAGTCAATTGGTGATAGATTACTTTTAGTTGGTTTTAGGTACGGAAGATTAGGTTTTTGTTTTACATTGAAGTATTTATTAACTAAGAGAATTCATTGCCTTGTTACCATAGATTAGGATGTTATGATGCCTTCAGAGATAAACGTTTAAAATAATTCGATTCATTGTGTAATATTTTAATGTCATCAAATTTTGGTTTGTGTTCTGTCTCCATACTGTGTTTTAAAATTGCTGTCTTATAAGGTGTAGTCATAGTATTTTGTCTGTTATGATCATATTTGTGTTCTATAGTCTAATCTGCAGAGCTCTTGTTGTCTGACCTATATAATTATTTTCGCAATTACATGGTATTTTGTATGTAGTACTTGTTTTGTCAAGAATTGTAGTTTTTGTTTTGTTTCGTGAACAGTTCTATACTTGTATTAGAAGGTTTGAAACTTGATGTTAATATTGTAATTTTTGAACAGATTTTTTATTAATTCTGACAGCCCCCTTACATGTATGTGGTATTGGGACATATGCTTTTATGTTTTCTTTATCCTCTGTCAAAACCCCTGTTACTTTAGTTACTAATTACACTAAAGAAAAAGAAGAAAATATAATTGTTGTATGTTTCCTTTATTCATCATACGTACCTATAGAACAAAACACATAAAACATACGGTTATGTTTAGCGGTTCGAATGTTTTCCTTTAATTTATATGCTGATTCTAAAGATGAACTTCAGCGCACACAGTTGAATATTTAATATTCAAAACAAACTCAAATCCCATACAGAGACTATTTTCCTTTTATGACCTACCTACGTTGGTATACAGTTTTAATTAAAATACAGACCTATACCGTGTGCTAATCATAAACGAAAATTAGTAAGCCATTTACTCCAATTAATACTGTTTATACTCTAGAGATATCAAATGTAAGCAGCATACTATCCTTTATATATATATATCCATATGTATCTACCTGTGTATATTATGACATGGATCATCCCGTATATCGTTCCATAAACATGAAATTGTTCTAATTTGAGTAAGTTGCAATTAAAGTTTAATTGGAGAAACCTGTAAAGACATGAAACAAGCAATAGCGCAGGTTCGAAGTCACTGGTGTGCTCGCGCACGGTTATTATTACAAAGGGTTTATTTGGAGCTCTGTAAGGGATGAAAGGTGGGCGGTGAGAGTGTAACACGTAGTGTTGTAGGATGCAGGAGGATGACGACTAAAGTAAAAACGCCGAGAAACCTGATTACGTAATAAGAAGTAAATTAAAAAGATGAAAACGAGATTTTGATAGGTANTAATTACGTCATAATAGGCGGTTGGTCAATATAAGCGGCGTCATAATAAACGGATTCTACTGTAGTTACCTTAAGAGTTGCACACTTCTCCCAATGTGTTCTCTTTAATCTGTCACTGAAAAGTTCTTCCGACTTTTCTCGAGCCCTGGACTTGACAGCTTCCTTCACCTCACTGTCCAAGTTGTAACGATTATCCTTGAGGTGTCCCTCTTAAGTAGATTAAAAAAAAAAAAATAAAAATGCTAGAGGCAGCCTTTCGTCAATAATCTTGATAATAGTCTTTCTACGAAATTTAAAGTTTGAACCTATTTCAAACCCTCTTTACTCCTCCGATTTTACTACTCATAACGGATTGCAAAAGAAATCGTTACAATTCGAGGGTTAAAGTGAAGACAGCTATAAACTTCTGGATTTGAGAAAGGACGAAAGAATTTTTTAGTAACAAAATCAAAAAACTTGTTACTTGCTGGGAGAAATGTGTTGCTCTTAACGGTAACTATATAGAAAAATAAATATATGATTTTGAAGCTTAAGAATTTCATATCAATAAATTTTTTGCCCGTTCTTCCTATTTGCTTTTGCTCGCGTTCTACACGGAGAAAACTAAATCTTTATGACAACGTAAAAATTACAATTTGCGATTGTAAATGACTGAATTTGTCTTATAAATAGCAGAATTAATTAGGTAACTTGTAATAATCTCAATTTTGACGTTTTT
>NW_020442430.1:750095-786601 GCF_000699045.2 Agrilus planipennis
ATACCTTGTAAATTTATTTCTGCTGGGATTTTATTTTTACTTGGGTCCAAATTGTAATTTTTGTTATTATCGCTTACGACGCAACGGACTAGTCGGATAAATTGTAAATATCGCTTTAATATTTATGTAAATTTTCGTTTTCTTTTTTTATACACGCATTTGTGCATTAGTTTTCAGCATGCCCTCGTAACATTGTTGGGTTTTAGTTCTGAATACTGTTTAGCCTATAGATCTCTAAGTAAATGATTAAGTTCCTACCTAAAAGAATTATAGAAATCATGATTTTGAAACACCTACTTACTTATGTGCTGCTTAATAAATAGTACGCAATCTTCTTTTTGTCTCTACCGGCATTTTGCATTCTACGATTACCATTTTAGTTTTATATAAACAAAACCTACCCTATAACTATCGGAAATTTAGACAAATCGATTACTAAGCCTAGGACGATTGTTATTCGGCTTATTACAAGTATTCAGTGCTATTAATTATATCGGTATTTTGACAATTATTTTAATTCAAAAACATTTCCGTTTAGTTAGAACTAGTGTAATTGTTTGCTTTCATTTCATTTCAAATTTCTTTTTTATTTTGTTCAGTTCAACTTTATATCATTTCTTCAAACATTTTTTAAACTGTCTAGGCTATAAATTCCTTTGTTATATTGTTTTGCTTTATGATATTTTGTGATATTCTCATTGTTACACACAGTGTATGTGAGGAATTCAAATAGATTTGGTAGTATATATATGAGGTTTTTCTGATTGTCACTAATACCTGACTCATTTAACTCTATCTTACTTATTCTCAGAAAGACACCCTCTCGTTTATGACGACATTCAGGAAATTCCAAACATTTATCGACTACAATGAAGTGTTTCAATTAGATTCCACCCCCTCTGCTGATTGTTCTCTAGTTTTAAGTAAATTTAAAATTGTTAATTAGTATGTAAAAAACATTCTTATTAAAAACATTAATTCAAATTCGCTACTAATTTTATTTGAAAACATTCTAGTAGAAGAAAAACGCAATTTCCGAGTGGTCTATGGATAATTTTTTATCCTACTGCATAACAAGATTCTCAATAGGTTCATATATTTGAACTTTTGTAACATTATTCTTGAAAAATACAATATTTGAATCCATAGGTACTTAGCATAAAAAATGTCTGATTTTTAATGATTTTCGTTTCGGTGGTTGTTCGAATACGGATAAGTACCAAATTAAGGTCAATTATGATCTATATTCCACTGTTAAAAGGGTTTTATTTAAAATTCATGAATGAAAATTCTAAGGATTTGTAACATTTTCAGTTTTTTCAAAAAAAGGAAATCTGCGCTATTAGAATAAAAGCTAAGCGCTACATTTAAATAGAAGGGCCTACAATAATTATACATTTTCAACTTAGATATCTCCTTCGTTAAGAACTTAAGACCACTTTACTATTCTTGCATTCGAATGCTTCACTTAATTGGCAATTAAGTGTAACTGTTTGTTGATTATCAATTTCGTTCACGTTTTAAAGCATAAGGAAAGAAACGTTTAATGGAATTTTAGATAGCTTAAAATCGATACCAAATACTGGGGACACAGTTCTGTACAAAATTGAATTGTGAAGAAGTTATCATTCTTTCGGTTAAATATTTGCTTTCAATTTCCTCAAACTTCTCTGCAATATTCCACAAACGTTCGTTAACAGAAAATAAAAAATTTGCTTTTAGAAACATTGAAAATATCACTAAACATCATTGATCGGTGTTTCTAAAATTTATTAATTATACAAACCTCATAAAAAACTTTATTTTGTTGCATGTGAGCGGACCATCTTATCGACCTGTGAAGTAGAATTGTTGGAATTCTTGCCTAACAAAGGTTAAGGATTAAAACGTGAGATAGTAAATAGTAGAATATATTTGATTTGAATATCCAAATTATCCGAAGTATTCGAAGAATCAGACATTCAATAAATCAAATCTTGAAACGTGATGATTTTGAAACATAATTAAAAAAATATTGCATTAACTGTTTTCGAATGGAAACACTTGATAAAAATTGAAAATGGGAGCAGATTTGTGTACTTTGCAATTAGCACGTTTTTTAAAGTTTCGTTGTAAATCGCTACTTGTACTGTGAAACGTCTGGGTGGATCGCTGGTACAGGTCAAAATAAAAGAAAAAAACAAAACAGGCTGATGTAGCTCACGCTACATCATTTATCGTTTATCTAGGTTAGTTTCCAACTTCAAAATATTAGACATGAGTTATGGTAATAGACTGAAACAAACGCGAATAACATTGAAAGCGAATGAATAACAAAAGGAACAGCAGCCTTTCCATGGAGAGCGCGTATAAGTAAGCTTTTGAACCGAGCAACGCTCCACTTCTTCCGCAACAATGCCCATGTTGTTACACTAAAACGTCGGTAACAATGCAGCAATGTGAGGCCAATGAAGACAGCATTGCGCCACGTCACACTGTTTTAGACGTGGTAGAAGACGCGACCTGAAGCAATGAAACGTGGAAACAGCCAGCAAAACTGAATGACAACTTGTTAGGAGCCTATACAAAATCATTGCTATATGGCGACGTTACACGGAGATTTAAATGAAAATACTTTTACAAAGTTGCAGGTACATTAGGTAAAAATACTGAAGTACAAACAAAAATTCATTACTTTTATCATTAAAAGAATTTAAAAAATGACTCCCTATATCGCAGCCATAGCACACATATGATGAAAATCACTCAGTTCTTCCATACGGATAGAATTTTTCGACTTGAGAGTTTATCTGACAGGAAGACACATCGACACGTTGGAATCCTTTTTCAGGAGCTCTAGGAATCTTCAGGGTCGCATGAATTATCCAAAATCTAAACGTTTTGCTATCGATTTTGGATAAACATCGAGTAGATGGATCACTGGAGGTAGGGAGACGTTCGGAAGGGAATTTGTAACCCAGCGAAATGTAACAACCACCTTGAATATTCACCTTGATATTGACCACAAAAGCTTACGTTAAACTTAAGCTATTACTTACAAGTAACAATTTCACATAGGGCCGGCCTACAATGTGCGCAAAGGAAGTAACAATGAGTAGATATACGTATGATAAATATCAGAAATCTTCCATAGAGTTTAAATCGCCTGAAATCCTTAACAGACAAGTCCTGTACATTCTAGAATTGCTAACATTAAGTTAGGCTGGATTATGAGGGTTACGTTATTTAAAGGAAACAATTAACTGTATCATGCAGTTATTATTTTAAATCCGGAGGGAAGATCTCCTTTATTAGCAGTAGAAGTGATAGATTGTCTGTGGAATATTGTTGCATAAAATGATCAAAGGGAACCACAGAGAAACTGTGACCGGGGAAGACGGATGTGGCATTGAACAAGCGTCTTCCGAATGCTTAGCTAATTGTCAAAATGTTTTAAACAGAAAACCTTTGGGTGTTTCATTCTCATCACCTAAAGGTACTGGTGAATTGGCCGACTCCTTTGAATACACCGGAGGGCATACCGGTTTTGGTATTGGTTTTACTTAATCTTAACTTCATCAGGTTTTTTAATTTTACTAAAACATTGAAAATAAGTGGAAGGTGTTTGGATTTGATTGCAAATATATCTAAGGGGTGAAATTGCTGATGACTGTAAAGTTGATGACGCAGAGAGTAGAATCTCGCGCTGTCTTTCCGTAGTCTCGGTAAAACGATGTTCACAATGTTCTCTTATCATCATCATAAGGTCGTCAGTCCTAAGACTGGTTGACACGTACCTCCACTCTTTCCTATCCTGAGCTAAACTTTGCATTTCCCTAAAACTAGAACAGCCCACATCCTTAACTATTTGCGAATAGTAATCTAATCCTACCTCTACCCCTCTTAACTCCTGTTTCTGCCTGTAATATGTCTTTCACAAGACCTTCATGCCTGAATAATAATAATAATTATGTATCAAATGACATATTCCAAAGTTAATGATATCCAATAAATTTAATTGTTTACTTATGATTAGATAGCGCTTATTCTTTCATTTATAATTCCAGGGTCTTTTTCACAAATCAGCTTTTATATTATATTAAAATAAAAGCCGAGCATTATTAATTATCTATTTAACACCCTTACGACGCCACCGCGGTATCGAATAGCAAACATTAATGATGGGAAGCCAGACAAAGAGCTGACGGTTACCTGGGAGAGCGTATTGTGTTCGCTGTAATCTAATATTTACGTAGGGCGATGTAGTTTTAAAAGCCAATATTGGCTTCCTATAAAAATTAACTTCAACTTATGGCTTCTCAAGGCGAGACTACTTGTTTCATTTCAAAAGCACGACATGGTAAGCTGTTTAATGAAAGCTATAAATTTACGATTATTGGTGGTAACTCAATTAACTGTTTTTGCTTACGGCCCAAGTAAAATATTAAGTTATGCGGGAAACTTTCGATAGCTTTCAAGCTAAAAGCATCGCGTATAATGTGGGGCTGTTATTTACGGCTGCGATTACTTTACATAAATGTATACATTTATTTAGCATGTACCGAATGATGCAAAAGTTGCGCCGCAAATCAACAAGAACGCGCAGTTTGACAGATGAAAGAATACATCAATACATTCAATATAACTGATTTACAAGTACTAAACCGAATAACAAAATGAAAAATGCTGAGTAAATCCAAAACGGGTATAGTTATTATTTAAAAGGTCAAATTACTTTAACGAAAGTACATCTATCTACAACTTTGACTTTGATATTACAGCTTTAACTACTATTAGTAGGTGCATACAGAATTGGGCCAGTTTTCAATTGTTAATGTTTTCAGTTGTTTAAGTACAGTGGAGTAAAAAAAAGCATTGTTTAGGAATAATTTTTAATTGCATAAAAATCCCAAACGGCGGTTGTAAAATAGCCGATCAAAACGTAGAAAACGTGCCAAAAAAGATGTAATTTCTTCTCGAATTTTTCCATGAATTACAATTTTATTTTTTAATTACATTAAAAAAAAAAAGAAAAGAAATATTTTTCAAGATTAATACCTTAACCTAACACTTCTTTGCATTCAAATACAAAAAAAAATATTTTTTTTTTCAGTTAATACAACTTTTAACAGTGCTAAATTTTCGAATCTATTTCATCTACAACGTATAGTTCGACTTATTTGTAAAAAATTAATATAAAAACTCAATGTCTCATAGAATAAATCATGGGAACTTTACTACACATCTTCACCTTTCAACTGATTACTTGAAAAGTGCCGATATCACGATATTAAGCTTTAATATTGACGATTAAAATTTGGTCTCAATAACGGAATACGTTTGTTTTCGGAAAGATACCAAGTCTAAACGTCTGAATTTGATTGATTAGAGGATGGCTATGATTAAAACTTGTTATAAATAGCATGTATAAGAAAACCGTAGCCTTTAATTTATTAAAAATTGTAATTAAATGTAACCTTGCTGCACTGATGATAATTTACGACAAATTACCCGTTAATACTTACTTTTCGCAAAAGTTTCCCTATCAACTTCAGAGACATATAAACTATTCTAATATTCTGATAAGAAACTCTCTTGAACAAAATTGAGACAATAGATTTTCAAAGTCAAAACATCACATTACGTTATTTTTAAACTAAAAAGTCTACCTTGAAGTCACAGGTGCTTTTTCATGCGAAGGTGAAGCTTTAATAACAGAAATACATGTCGAAAAAATAGATCACGTATTGAAAAGGGATACGCTAATGATATCTTTTCGATATCACAATCTATATAAATCTAAGTGACAGCATCGAAACAACCTTTAATAAGAAGTTATGTTTTGAACATCTGGCCCTTTGAGGTCGAAATATTTCCAGTTCTGTCCTGTCATATCAATTTTTATCTACACAGACAACGTTCGGATTTCGCTTGTCAACGTTTAGATTACGTCGCAACCGAACTGAGAAAATTTTCCTTTTAATATAAATGTATTGTTTCTCAGACAGATACAGGTATATAGCAATCTGTATAACAACGGTAAAGGTAGAAAAATTAAATTAAAATTACATGAAGACACTTTCAAGAAATCCTATCATAACATTTAATAAATTCTTCATCTTGTTTTGTTTACTTTTCTGTTTGACAATGCTTACACTTATTTAAAAAGTTAATGGATGATATTTATTAACTACACTATAAAAAAATTCCACTTAGATTTTAATGTAGGTATATAGCGGTTGAAGATATTAAATCTACGCCATATTATTCTAATCTATTAAGGTCTGCAATATTGGAATGCTTTTAACTGACCTCAAAAGTTTAACATCACGGAAATGTTTTATTTTTTTCATTTTTTGAAAAATACGACCTTTACATACACTATTCTGATCAGTACTCCGGAAAAATTAAGGAAGAAAAAGATGCATGAAAAAGAAATAGCGTAAGACATCTAGCGTCACTCAGTGATATAGATAAAAATGAGGGTAATGATCTTCCTGAAGGCCCCAAATGCTCCGGCAATGACGACGCGTGATGCCGCCAGTGTTTTGTCATTGCATCACCCGTATGTGACCACAATGTCCGCATATTACGCGTGCGAGACTACTGGTAATCGTCGCACTCGCAATTGGCCTGTTTGCGTACCAGCTGTTGCGAAGGTTAGTAGTAGGTATGAGTGTTTCGTTGCTTGACGCTGGCGGTAACGAAGGGCGAAAATAACGCGGCTGTCAAACTGGCATAAGCTGTCAATAATTGATAGCTCGCTAACTGGGGTACATTTCGTGCATATTTTTTACACCCCTTACATTGTGGCGCTATCACAAGATGTATTTTCAAATTTTCCGGTATACCGATCATAGGTGCA
The DNA here is from genome assembly GCF_000699045.2 of Agrilus planipennis. Taxonomy (NCBI): domain Eukaryota; kingdom Metazoa; phylum Arthropoda; class Insecta; order Coleoptera; family Buprestidae; genus Agrilus; species Agrilus planipennis. The sequence goes on from NW_020442430.1 coordinate 756,940, forward strand.
TAGTGTATAAATGATAAAGTAAATGGATTCTATGCTCTGTTCAAAAGATTAAGTGTGTTCGATAAGTTTAGGGAAATTTTTAGAGAAGCAGGTAAATATACGTGACTGGAAAACATATTCTGTAAGCATTTTGCCATATGTGTATATATCAGAGTATACACTTCGATGTTGTAGCCACTCGCCGAAAGAGAGAACACCTTTATGGTTTGTTATTTAGTTGTTAAGCGTGTGTTACAAAATTTTGTTAGTTGACACTTTAGTTATAGCATATCCAATAATATCGTTTTGCAGAAGTTGGCATTGTCCATTAGTGGATATTTAATGAACAAAGAAGTAGGTATAAAAATATTATGACCGTAACAGATCGAAAACAAAAGTTGCTACATTTCTAGGAAGCTATTTAGCATGCTACCGTTCTGCTTTAGAATGGCGGTAAAGATATTTTTCTTGGTTTCGTTTTGGTTCTTTTTATAATTAGTTTCGGTGATAAACTACACCACCGATTTCGTAATGTCGCGTCCGTCGCGTCGGCGTGCACTTTAAAGGTTAGCCTCAGAAACGATTAACTACCGTTCATCTACTACACAAAAATAATCGTCCAAACCTTTGTGGTGTACAAATGAAAGCGCTAAACTACTCACCGACAACAATGTTTTCAACATTTATTCTGAATATTACGTACTATTATCAATTAAACTATTCCTTTTACCTTATATAAGACATAATTGAAGTAATCCACAAGAAACTACTATATACTTAATAAATTTCAATGTGCTGCCCTTAGTCATCTTCTATAAATAAGTGAATGTAAAAGACAATGATATACTATGTTTCAGAAATGTTTTTAATTTATACTAGTTCTTCGCCCTGACCCCAGCCATTTTTTTGCTCCATTATGACGTAGTGTCGGCCATCATTCTTTTCTAATTGTTGCAGTTGTCGGCCATCATTCTTTTTCAATTGTTGTCGCATTGTCACTGATGTCGGCCATTATGGTTTTTNTTTTTTAGTATCATGCCCTGTTTACACTCCGTCTGTTTAGCTATTCTCAATTCAGAAAAATGTTCGGCTTGGTCGTTTAATATTGCAGATAGGTCTATTAAATTTACAATTTGGATAGCGTCTTCGTTCTCAAAATATTCAAGAACGGGGTTTCTCGATAATAAATCTGCAAGGACATTGTCCTTCCCTTAATATTAATATTATAGGAAAGTAAAATTTGTAAGTTATCCAATGTGTAGATGTAATGATTAATTTCCGATATTACTCATCCGACTTTAAATGTTCTAATTTCCCTAAAACTAGAACATCCCATATCCTTAACAATTTACGAACAGTAATCCAATCTAGGTCTACCTCTACTCCTCTTAACTCCTGTTTTTGCCTCTAATATGTCTCTGACTAGACCTTTATGCCTGAGAAGGTGTCCTACCAACTTATCTCGCCTACTTCTTATAGACTTCCATAGAGAACGCTGTTCTCCTATTGTTTCTAATACGTCTTCATTTCTAATCTTTTCTATCCACGGTATCCTCATCATTCGCCTGTAATATCACATATCTAACGCTTCTAACCTTTTTTTTTCCGCTATATATATTCGAAAAGAGTAATTTTTCCGCAGAAAATTGTTGTTAATTTATAATGTATAAGATAAGTGCTTCCATGACAACGTAGAAGAGAAAAAACAGAAGAACGATGTTCATCAATTAATGTTTTTGAGATTTATGACGATAATAGTATTAAGGATTAAGTTCCAGTTCAGTTTCGTGAACTTTTTCTAAAGTAAAACGATGGCGCAAAAGTTTCGATAAGAACAGTGGAATCCTCGGGTGCAGAGGTCTCATCAATCTTTTGGAAAACCATTATTTCTCAAATCGAGTAGTAAAACAGTCAATAAATAATAGCACGTGAGCGCTTGGGGTTTTTAATGTCCGACCGGAAGCTGAACAAATTCCACGGTAAAAATTTCGCCGCCGCACTTAAACATAAAACGTACCAAGCACGAAGACCACACCAGTTAAAAGAAATCTAATTTCTCAGGCGAAACTAGCACGAAACTGGATTATGGTTTAAGTTAATTAGGGCAGAAACTATTCGCCAAATGCGAAACAAAGCAGTTTAAAAGTTCTAAGTGGGCTCGCATAAACTCTAACTTAATTATGTCTTCATAGTGCTAGGATTGTTCCTGGATATTTCCCCAACGACGCGACGCAATACGCTGCGACGGACGCGACGACGGTATCGCGTCTTTATTTTATACAAACAAAAACGAAATGCTGCAAAGCGTCTTAGTGGTTTTCAGTCTACGTCTCTTTTCGTATTCAAAATTCTTTGATCGATATAAACTTACAAGATTTGTTGGATGCGTGCTAACGCCACGTCTGAGTTGTTGATGTTTACAAATGCCATTCAGAAATAATCAATAAAATATCATATATATCTAAGATTGTTTTATACGTGATTTTATTCTGAATAAAAGAATTAAATTACACGTTCTTTCTCAACCAAACAAGAGTTCTTGACACAAATAAAACATTAAAAAATAACATAAACACAGTCAACTTGACCAAATCAAAATGAAGTTAAATCTATGATTATTTATATTAAGCTTAACAACTATCCCCAAGGTAGCAGTACTAACCAGAGGTTACACCTCCCCCCCTCAAGATGCTTCCTGCGGGGAAAAGGGGAGCAGCTTGCTAGAATGAAAGAAGTTTGAAATCTGCTTGCTCTTGCCACTGGCGACTTCGTAAAATGACGAGGAAATCTGTCGTGTGATAGAAAATGGACCAACTCTAACTGGATCTAGTTTATTTCGATTCATTTTGTTGCCTCTCTCGATGTAGACCAAATCACCAACATTGAAGGTGTACTGACGTCTATTCTTATCTACACGAAGTTTATTCTGTTGGAAGCTTTTCATAGAGTTCCTGAAAGCAACTTGACGGTCTTCTTCGAGAGATGTTTGTTGGTCTTCTTGAAACGGTGATATCGAGATTCGCCTACCCAATAATAGATATGATGGTGCAAAGCGCGTTGAGGAATGAATAGTATCATTATACTCATTGACACATGTTTCCGCAAGCGTAGACCATGATTTGGTATTATTATCGTTCATCTTACAACGGAGACGATTTACTAACGTCTGATTAAGCCGTTCGTTGAGCCCATTCGATTCTGGATGGTCGATGCACGTAAAAACTATTTGAATTCCTGTCTTTTCTAAGTAGTTCTTGAAATCAGTTGAATTTATACCCGTATATTGGTCTGCTAATAGAATTGAAATGGCATTTTTTTCTGCTATAGGATTAATTAAATTTATAAAATCTTGGGCAGTTTGAGTTTTTGACGTTGAGATCCAGGCATATCTGGTGAAATGGTCCACCAAAATATGCATGTATCGCTTCGTAGAACGATTGCCTTTAAAACCGCCAACACTATCCAGAGACATTATTTCGAAAGGTTTCGTTGCAGGACCAAATTTTGAGAGGAGACCAATAGTCCGACTACGCCGTACTTTGTTTTCTATACAAACTTTGCAGTTCTTGCAGAAATCATGAACAGCCTTATCGAGACCCTTGAAATAGTAATGAGGTCTAATCGTGGCGATCATTTGCGACGCGCCGATATGGCCAAAATGTTGATGAACGGTTTGAATTATTTCGTTTCCAAACGCCGGTGAAACGAAAATTCTCAATTTTTCTCTTAATTTTTTTAGTATCATGCCCTGTTTACACTCCGTCTGTTTAGCTATTCTCAATTCAGAAAAATGTTCGGCTTGGTCGTTTAATATTGCAGATAGGTCTATTAAATTTACAATTTGGATAGCGTCTTCGTTCTCAAAATATTCAAGAACGGGGTTTCTCGATAATAAATCTGCAAGGACATTGTCCTTCCCTTTTTTATATATAATGTTAAAATTGAACTGGGACAAATAAAGGATTAGGTCTCCTAGAATTTCGTCAGTCCTTGCCTTGGTTTTTAAATTTTCTAGGGGTTTGTGGTCGGTACAAACAGTAAAACTACGTCCAATCAGATAGTACTGCCAAAATTTGATGGCATCCTTAATTGCTTTACATTCTAGATGAATTATGTCCAACCGTTTTTCTTTATTGGAGAGTTTACGCGAATAATATGCTACAGGATGCAGTACTCCGTCGTCTTGCGGCTGTTTGAGTGTAGCTCCAATACCCTTGTAGCTGGCATCAGTCTCTATGAATACAGGTTTCTCAAAATCGTATATTGCCAGTATAGGTGTCGAACATAAGTAATCCTTTACCAAATTAAAAGCTTTCTCACAATCAGTGGACCATTCGAACTTGACTCCTTTCCTCAATAGCCGGTGTAGTGGTTCTAGTTTCTGGGTGCTATTTTCAATGTACCTGAGATAAAAATTTATTGAACCAAGAATACTCCGTACACCGGATTTATCCGAAGGTCTTTGAAGCTTTTGAATTGAAATTAGATTTGGTTTTGATGGTGAAACTTTATTCTTTGATATCACGTGACCTAGATACTTCACTGATTTAGCTGCGAATAAGCATTTCATAAGCTTTAATTTGAAACCTTCACCATTAGTGACATGTAGGAATTGTTCTATATGTTGCAGGTGGTCCTCCCAAGTACGGGAAAAAATCAAAATATCATCTATGTAGTTCACACAGAATGTATCTAAATTGTTTCTGCGAATAATATTTGACAATATTCTCTGAAATGTTGCTGGAGCGTTTTTCAGGCCGAAAGGAAGAACCCGGAACATAAATTTTCCATATTTGGTAACAAAGGAAGTTTTATCCCTATCCTCCAATTTCAAAGGAACGCACCAAAAAGCTGAATTTATATCTAAAACTGTGAAATATTCACAATTGGCCACTTTGTCTATAACATCTTGTATCGTAGGAAAGGGGAAACATTCTGGAACAACTAGTTTGTTTAGTTTTCTGAAATCAATGCATAACCGGGACCTTCTATTTTCATCTTTCTTGTACGCCAGAGTTACAGGCGAAGCAAATGGAGAATCTGACTCTTCAATGATTCCGGCTTGCAAGAGTGCTTTTATCTGAGTTCTAATTTCTTTGTCGTCCGGAATTGAACACTTATATGGACGAGAGGTGACGTATTCATCTCTTAACAGTTTGATCTCAGCTTCCTTCGATCGAACTTTCCCAATATCAAATTTATCCTGGGCAAACATATGTCTATATTTGTGAATAAGATGCAAAATCATTTGTTTGTGCCCATTGTCATCAATGTGGTCTAATTCAGCTTTAAAATCACCTACATTCAAATTTTCATTGAAATTAACATCAACATAATCATTAAAAACGTCATCATAATTGAAACTCTGATCATAACTTGATCGAGAAAAATATTTACAGTTTGATTGTTCAGCAGAAATTGTCTGAGCACTAGGGGCTCGGTCTTCCTGAAAATCAAGGGTTTGTTTGCTATTAGTGCGTTGGAAAATTTCCAAATTTTCATTTTGAATTAATTTAAATGTCTTAATAGCATCAATACCTAGTAACAGATCATATGAGAAATTATCGTTTTTCACAACATAAGTTGTTAAGTAGTCAGTAATGTGTCCAATGCGAAGTTTTATTATAGCCCGGGCTGAAGTAAAATTACATCCGTTGATAGTTTTTAATAAACTCTTATTTTCTATCAATCTCAACTTTAGCAAATCAGCAATTCGTTGGTTAATAAGCGTAACGTTTGAGCCAGAATCGTATATAGCTCTGACCTTTAAATCGTCGTTAAGAACAACGTTCAATTTTATCAACGGATTTAATTTTGCCCGGTCACTTAGTTTAAATTTTTATCAAGATCAATTTTTAGTATTTCCACGTCGGGAGAATTTTCTATCATATTTGTTTTTAGTTTTTCGTTAGTGGACTGCTTGGTACGGCATTCAGCTACCGAATGGTATCGATTTTTAAAACCAAGAGAAGCACAAAACGAACATGGTTTCCGTTGGGATTCATTTTTCGGCTGGGACTCAAGTCTTTTGTTCAACATAGCTGTATGCGTATCGTTCAACCTTGGTCTGGAAGGGTTCTCTGTTTTTTTTCTCTGGAATGTGCCTTCCAATTTTCGGAGTTCTGTATAGAGTTCATCGAGTGAGGTAATCAGTTCCCTATCAAGCTTCTCTTGAGCCTCACTAGGTAAACCAACTACTATTAGGTTAATGCGAGATATTTCGCTGCCGTTAGGTTCAACGTCAAGACATAGCTTTTCCTTTGCCAGCGCATAGTCAACTAAAGACCCGCCTAAAAATTTAAAATTAAAAGCCTTTTTAACGATGGACCAACCCTTATCAACAAAAACATTTAAAAAAGAATCCTTCCAACTTGTCCAAGAAGCAAATAGCCCTATTTTCCTTATAATAGTATCATACCAGTCTTTTGCTGGTCCAATTAAATAAAAATTTAAAGCCTGAATCTTAAGACTATCCGTGATTATCTGGTTTCGGTTACACTCTTCTTCAAATCTATGCAACCACTCTGTGGGGTTGTTTTGTTTCCTATCGAATTTTTCTAATACAAATTTTTTTTCGATTTGTTGCAATTCTATGCCATCAGGAGTAGCGTTCAATTTTAGCTGACGCTCTAAACGTTTAATTCGATCTTCTAATTCTAGTTGTGAAGGTTCAACAACCCGAGACCCCGTCGGAGCTAAAGGAACATATTCTTCTAAGGGTAATTCTTTGAAACACACATTATTCGAGTCATCAAAATATGTGTTGCGAATTTCGTCATCCATTTTAATAGCTATAGTTCTATAACCGTTTATGTCTTTAATTGCGGTTGTTGCGTTAATTATAGGTTTCTTACTTGACAACACTGTGTGGAGTTTTAGGTCCTTGTGTTCATTTGGTAATAAATACCAAATTTTTTTATCCGTAGAAATATTCTGGATCGTAAAATCCTTGTCACCTTTCTTCACAACTTGAACGAAAATCTGGTTCATCTTCTTGTTTATTGGAATCTTGTAATTTAATTTCTAAGATTGTTTTATACGTGATTTTATTCTGAATAAAAGAATTAAATTACACGTTCTTTCTCAACCAAACAAGAGTTCTTGACACAAATAAAACATTAAAAAATAACATAAACACAGTCAACTTGACCAAATCAAAATGAAGTTAAATCTATGATTATTTATATTAAGCTTAACAACTATCCCCAAGGTAGCAGTACTAACCAGAGGTTACATATATTAAAATTTCAAGGTCGTGAGTCCTAAGACTGGTCGGACACGCACCTCGATTCTTTCCTATCCTAATCTAATCTTCGCATTTCCCTAAAACTAGAGCAACCCACATCCTTAACTATTTGCGAACGGTAACCTAATCTAGGTCTACCTCTACCCGTCCTAACTCCCGTTTCTGCCTCTAATATGTCTCTGATTAGACCTTCATACCTGAGAAGGTGTCCTACTAACTTATCTCGCCTGCTTCTTATTGATTTCCATAGAGTCCTCTGTTCTCCTACTCTTTCTAATACCTCTTCATTTATAACCTTTTCTATCCACGTTATCCTCATCATTCGCCTGTAACACCACATTTCGAACGCTTCTTTTTCTTTTCCACCGCGCTCTCTGTCCATGTTTCGCACCTGTACAGCGCCCGCCACATATACACCTTTAACAACCTTTTTCGAATTTTTAAATTAACCGTTTGCGAGCATAGAAGTGAGTTCTTTTTATTGAAGGAGACTCTACCCTACGCTTTCTATTATATCCCTACTACTCCTTTCGTCCTGACTTATCTGACTTTCTAGATACCTAAAATCAGCCACTTCTTCTAATTTTTCTTCTGCTACCTTGCATACCAGTATTTTTGTTTTACTTTTATTTATTTTCATACAGTACCGTTTTGTCAGTACCGCTTTAATTTTATTTAAAGCTATCTCTAACTCCTCCTTGCTAGATGCTAATACTGCTATATCATCTGCAAATCTAATATATCCTCACAGTTGTACTGTCTTTAATGGTGTTGATCGCTTCTTCGATGTATAGATAAAAAAATAGCAGTAACAGTGTACATCCCTGTCTGACTCTCTTCCTAATATTTACTTCTCTACGTTGCAGCGACTATAACCGCACTCTCGTTTTTCTATCGGTTTATCGATTGTTACCCAAAAAGCTAGAATGGACTCTAGCGTTCCACTAAACCCAAATTGATCTTCTCCTAATAGTTCTTCCTTCCTTTTTTCCACCCTCTTCTGTACAATTCTAGGTAAGATTTTTGACGCATGGGAAGTTAAACTAATTGTTCTAAATGTCTCGCGCATATCCGCGCCTGTCTTTATAGGTATGGTTACTACTGCGTTCCGTTTATAATTCTCTGGGACTTTCCCCGTCTCGTAAATTTAACTAGCTAGCTTAACACACGATCTCCAACCTCTTGTCTTGCATGGTTTACAATTTTCCCTTATATACCATCTACACCTGGCGCCTTATTATTCTTTAAGTTTTTTGATGCTACATCGAACTCTTCTCTCATTATGGGATAATCTAGCTCGTCTATCTCCGCACTATCTTGTTTCTCTAATATGTCTCTTAACTCATGGCCCGCATATAGCTTCTTTAAATATTTCTTCCACCTATCTGCCTTTTCATTATTTTATATCAAAATGACCCTTTATAAAATTTAAGAACAGAAAATTGGTTTCCATATCGTGTCCCAAAAGATGTGAGTGAGGTTCTTTGGCATTAGCCCGTCTTCACTTGCTCAAAGTTAACCAGTAAAAATTGAGAAGACCGGGAAAATAATAATATAATACGTGGCTAGAGAGTTTCTTTATATATTAGACCAAATCTTTTAATGAAGGTACCCGTAATTGACCTGCAATCAAATATTCAAACTGGATGAATTATGACTTATGTCATAATATTGGCACACGCTTTTCTCGATATCTCTTTTATAACTGAGTTAATATCCTCAAGAAACGAAACAGAAATTTGAAACGAAAAATAATATTTATTCGATCAGCATTATGATTCCCTAGTACTTTATTTCCCCCTTTACAAATAATTATTTTGCGGCATGTGCCCATCTTTTATAACTCTGTCAAAATATTTAAAGGATAATCTTATAATCAAACTGAGAATTATCCCGGACTTAATTAATCCTTATAACAAACATTATTCAAGCTTCTTGATTGCTTTTCAACTTATTTCAGACAACTGCGTGTTTTGTCGCTGTCGTTTATCTGCCAACTCAAAAAGTGGTCCCTGAATTCCAGCTACACCTGCTTTTTAGATTAGGATACTTAATTAAAACGTCCTTTAATTTACTGAATTCAGCTTCTACATGGAAAATGTCTGAGGGGTTCAATCTGCAATTTACTTTTAGTCTTTAGTCAGCAGATCTACTTATCCGTTATCCCGTGGAAAGATTAATAGATTCGTTTTGTGAAATTATGTTAAGCACTTTTTTATTCACATTGCTCCGATTTGCTTTGCAAACGAATGTCTCAGTTAAAATCACTCAGTTCTTTTCTTCGTGAAAGTCTCTAGGGGGTTGAAACATGAAAGAAGCATTCTTTACATTTTTAGTGACGTATAAGAAACGTAATTGGCCATAAAGATTTGCGACTTTACAAAATTGCTCTTTGGATTTCACTTGCGCTTCCCGGCATAGAAATCACTTCATCAAGATGAGATAAATTCCGTCCAACTATGCACATTTTTAGAAAAGCACAAGCTAAACGACATCGACCTCGAGCTGGCCTTCGAAATCTATTATGCAAACGACGTAGCTTCCAACTTCGAACAGGAATTAACATCTCCTTACACCTGATGTCTTCCGAGACGACGATGCACACTCATTGAACAATGAGCAGGAAGTAATATTTATTATGGACCCAGTTTTTATGCGATTTAATTAACTGAAAATTCAGTTGGATTATTTGATAGTTAACACAGAACGCTTTTCTTGAGGGTACGTACATCTACATGCAGGGTAGCGTATTTAAAACTTTCCACCTGGAAAATTTTCAACTGAAATTTTTTCATGGGAAAACCCTGAAACAGGTCGATATTGCATTCAAGGGGGATATTTTTTTTATTGCAAATTCATGGATGTAAGGTCATCCTTCTAAAGGTGGTTGCAATTCCTTCAAGAATCTTAAACGTATCTAATGATGAAATAGCACAAAAACAAATCTGTTTCATCGTAATTTTGCTATTTACTGTAAAAATATCAAGGAAGATATATGATTGAAAGATACCGAAATTTAGTATCAATCAAATACGAAAAAACGTAAAACACGTCACCAAAAGGCAGATCAATATTTTGAGAAATACTCGTTCCAAATAAGAGAATTAACAAAATTGACCAATTTCGTATCACACATGACATTATTTTTTATATTACTTCATGCAGTGTAAATGAAGTTTTGATAATGACCATAACTACTAACTTCTATTTAAGACATTGTTTTAAATTATTAATAGTGGTCAATGTTAATATGCAACATCAACTTGAAATCACTTTTCGATTTTGACCTACTACAAATTTCCCCAATTCCTTATTAATTTGAGGAAATTTGTAGTAGGTCAAAATCGAAGAGCGATTTGAAGTTGATGTTGCATATTAACTTCTGTTTTATTCATTGGACAACTATTTCTTAAGTAATTCTGTAAGTTTTGGAGCAACCACAACATTGGAGCAATCGTCAATCAGACTGTTTTAATTGTAGGTACAGTAATTTGTAATATCTTCGATTGCTGTATTGTTGTCATTTAACTTCATTATCATCATCATCATAAGGTCGTCAGTCCTAAGGCTGGTTAGACACTCCCTTCTTTCTTATCCTAAGCTAACCTTCGCATTTTCCTAAAACTTGAACATCCCACATCCTTAGCAATTTGTGAACAGTAATCTAATCTAGGTCTACCTTTAATCCTCTTAGCTCCTGTTTCTCCCTCTAATATGTCTCTGACTAGCTCTTCATGCCTTAGACGGTGTCCTTTCAACCTATCTCGCCTATTTCTTATCGACTTCCATACAGTCCTCCGTTCTCCTATTCTGTCTAATACCATTTCATTTTTAACCTTCTCTATCCACGATATCCTCATCATTCATGTAAGTACGATATATTTCTAAACCATGGGGCGTATTTCTATGCAACTAATCTATGTGCATACGAAAACGAGGTCAATGCACGTGGAGCGAGGCTTTTCGTGTGGCATTTACGTGCCACGTAGATGATATCGGGACCGTGTTCTCTGGGTAGCCGTTAAACGGTGCAATAAGTCATTCTGACGTGCATCCATCAAGTACGTACGGAGGATAATCAGGGGATAACCACTTACACTGCCGAGCCGGTATCGGCAGGATAGAGCCTTATATATAACGTACGCTTGCTCCCAATCCTATTCCATCCTTGTTCGGCGGTTAACGGGGGCGAGAGGACGGTCGCTCCGTTGGTTAATCTAATGAACTGAGCGACTCCTAAATTATCAGCAGCGCAAACAGAGCGGTCGCAACATGCCAATATTAATTCTCGCCACTACTGTTCGAAGGAAACAAGGTTATATTCTACACGTACTCGCCACGTACCGCAAACACTAATAGACAGACGGCCAGTTTGTGCTGGCACGCCATCGGAAACCTGAACATACACAACACACTGACCGCTGCGTTTCGGACGGATACCCAGCGGACAGGACATATAAGCGGTCGCTCGTCGCGTCGACAGTGATTAAGGAATACCGAACATCTTATTCCAACACAACCAATTAGTTTCAAACTAGACCTTTATTTGGAAAAACTGCGAATCACCTAAAGGTCAAGAGTCGACTGATCATCAGAAACGATAATTAATTGAATGTATTATCAATAATGTGCTGTTTCCTTTTTGTTCCTGTGGAATTATCAGGAGAATTGGAAGAATGGTCACTAATCGCATTAAAGATCATTATTCAGAAACAGGATATGCTATATTACAAATTAGTAATTTTCGCAGAAAACGTTTAATGGGGGTTGTAGGTGTACAAAGGACACTTAGGTCGAAGAATGTCAAATGAGGCTTGTTCTGAAGAAGGTAACTGAAAAGCTCACGAAACATCGACACAATATTTCATTTACTATTTTGAGTAAAATTGTTTAAATTAATGTTTTTATTGTTTGAGCCACCATAAACATTTCAGTTCCACAATTGACTTCACCTATAAAGTACACAGAATTATTAACTACCCTGAATAAGACTTCCACCAAAGGCGGGCGAGACGTCAGTCTTCTTTGCCATTATAAAATACTAATGTACACCCTCAACTGAGCTTTGACTTTTCTATAACGTGCATCGAGAAAGAGAAGAAAAGAAATTTTAAATATTAACTTAAATAAAATGCTGCTTTTTGTGAACCATCACATCATCTACTTCTAATACTTGTTCTAAACAATTTTGTCGCTACATTTTAATACGTGATAATCTCCATTACTATAAGAATCTATATCTTTCTACAGTTTTCTTTGTTGGATAGACTTTTAACCGGAATAAGTTTTAAGGGAAGACTGGCTGCAAACTAAAGCGTATGGCTTGGTTTCGTGCCATATCTGCGACTAACTGAATGTATAGTACGATGTAGTTGGAGCGTTGAACGGAGATTTCCTAGCTGGCACAGCAATAAGAGGATTATGTTGCATTGACCGTTTCTATAAATTCGGTAATCCGGGAAAAAGCGCCTGTAAACCGCGGGATCTGTTCAGTTTGCGAGGCCCAGACACCCCGATAGGTTATAAAAGGCCTGCCAACATCAGCAACGGCTTATGTTGTATGTACAACGTTGAATAGAATCACATATCTAGGGAACTCTTATTTGCTCTTCTTCATTGCTTATCAAATGTTCGAAGTTATTAAAGATGGTTTATCGTTTTTAACGGCATTTTTATCATTTGTTAATGTTTGCTACGGTTAAATGAAGTCATTATTTTAAAGCCATTAAAAATTAAAACGATGAAGTTTATTATCAAATCTTAGACTTGTATAACAAAACATCACATATGAAGTACCAAATATAAGTTGACTTACAATAAGGGCCTAATTAAAAATAAATTACTACTATTCCTATGCATGCAATTTTGTGCGCCATTGGTGACGATGCTATAGAGTTGTTCGGAAAGTCATTTCGTTTTTTTTTTGTGGAAATGAAAGACAGTTTTCGTATAATAAACAAATTCTGGTCCAACACCTTTTGCCATCTTTCTGGTAGTAGCATAATTCCACGCTCATAAAATTTTTGGTCTTTGCTGGCAAAAAACTGATCGAGGAGGTTTTTGACCTCCTCATTTGAGGTGAAGGTTTTACCGTCTAAAAAATTTTGGAGTGACCGGAACAAATAATAATCCGATGGTGCCAGGTCTGGAGAATATGGTGGGTGTAGCATTGTATCCCATTCAAGCTGTAAAAGCTTTTGGCGAGTGACCAAACTTGTGTGAGGTCTCGCGTTGTCTTGGTGAAACACTACACCTTTCCTGTTGATTAGTTCTGACCTTTTCTGTTGAAGTGCATCATTCAGTTTGTCCAGCTGATGACAGTAGACTTCCGAATTAATCGTTGTGTTATCCGGTAAAAGCTCAAAAAAAACGATTCCTTTAAAATCCCACCAAACAGACAGCATCACCTTTTTTTGGTGAATATCGGCTTTGGAAATGGTTTGAGCCGGTTCATCTTTTTTGCTCCATGACCTCTTGCGTTTGACGTTGTTGTATACAACCCATTTTTCGTCCCCAGTGATGATGCGCTTCAAAAACGGATCATTTTCGTGACGTTTGAGAAGCGAATCGCAGACGTCAATGCGGCGACACAGATTTCTCTCTGTGAGAACATGGGGAACCCATACATCGAGCTTCGAGGATAATCCCAGGCCTTTCAAGTGGTCATAAACTGTTGAATTTGATAAATTTAACCTCAATCCGATCTCACGTGTTGTTATTCGCCGGTTCACATCAACTAATGCCTTTATCGCGTCTTTATCAGCTTCAACCGGCCTTCCCGAACGTGGTGCATCTTCGACATCAAAATTGCCGGATCGAAATTTAGCGAACCAGTTCTGGCACTGGCGTACTGTCAACACACCTTCTCCATACACATCAGTCAATTTCTTTCTGGCTTGAACAGCATTTTTACCCTTTCTGTAGTAAAACAGTAAGATATGTCGAAAATGCTGCTTATCGCTCTCCATATTTAAAAGGGCACCAACCAAAAACTACTGCGTAGAATTAATTGGAATTTTTCACACACAAGCCTTGCTATATGAGCTCTCAAAGCATATAAAAATTATACGGCTTAAATGTGAAGTTGGGTGCAAAAGAATACAATTAAATCCTCTGTCGGGAAAAAACGAAATGACTTTCCGAACAACCCTATAGTTATTGGACATTGATTGCTATGGAGTGTTTTAGATTATGTTATCCAGTGGTGTCGCCACAAACTGACTGCTCACTGGTTGCCATGCTCCGCGACCACATTAGTAGTCATCGACGGGTGGCGGAAAATCTTGGAGGGGGGAATTGTATCATACCGAGCCTAAAACACTATATCGTTAAGGGAATGTAAAGGATTGTACTAGACTCTTTTTGGTCATCTGTGTTCAGACGACAAGTTTTTCCCTTGGGAATGTTCAAATAGTCATCCTGTGACTTTTGTCGTTAATAAAGATTAATATTAAGGAAAAAAGGTTGCTCTGCTGACAAGAACTACGGAACTACCGTATGACCTAACGAGTGATTGATTGACTGCGCCACCGCTACCCTACACGTTTCGTCGACTGAGTCACCGGTGGTGCAGCTGGTTGCGTTTCGAAAAGTACCAAAATGAGTGTTAATAATAAACTACGCATTCAATTTTCCTGTTTTAATTTAAATTGATTAATTTAATAAGAACATTACCAATAAAGGAACATTCCAGTTCCGAAAAACTAGGTGACTAAACCCAAAGTTTCATGGAAACATTGAGCTTAGGTGCAGGGCCTTTTGGATAGTAAAGTAAACTGAATGATACAAACATTTGTCCATTATGATCTTTTAATTAAATCAAATATACTTTATCGGTGTTCGCCGAATTAATTGCGAATATTTTAGGGGGTGTTATCACCAAACAAGACCTCTTGAAGCAAAAAATTTCACTACTTAAACAATTCTTCTAGGTACATTTTTCCAATAATTGATTCTGACTACGTTATACTGAGACAACTGTAACACTGTAAACTTGTCCAGTAGATTTGATTCTTACGACATAATTCATCATAAATTGCCTGTGCTACAAACTGTTCTCATGCTCCATTAATAAGTTACTAATATGCTTCCAGTCTTTATATCCCTTTTAGAGAACTCAAATTATGTCTAGTACCAGCACTCGTAGTTAACAGACGAACGAAATAACAGTACACAGATTTCTTCGACAGTGAATAAAGGAGCCTTTTTCTTTCTATAGACTCCCCATTCGTTAATTTACGGGTCAAAATATTTTTAGTCAAGTTTCTAATTTTTGTTTTACCACTTAAATCTGGAAAACCTGTTATTGCGTACTTCTTCTGTTAAAATTTCATCACAGTACCTGCCAGGATCAGGATATGTTGTATTGTATAGGGTCAATTGAAAAGTCCCCGGCCTGACACATAGATGGCGGCACCAGAACTAAATCCATATGATTTTCAGTTAGTCCTAACCTTCAAAAGACGCGTCTATAAATTTGACGGCTGTCGGATCATTAGTTTGTGAATTATAGCATTTTTAGTGAAGCAACTTTTNCCACTTCGAATTATTTTATTCTATTATCGAGTATGATTATAATCAATTATAGTCACAATAAATTTTAATTAAAGAAGTGCATTTGTTGTAAATTATACTACCGACAGAAGAAACGTATTTTATGTTAAAGTACTTCAAATGAAAATGCTGCTTACCACTTTTGTTTCTCATAATCCAAAAACAGAGCTTTTATTGAAACCCTGGAAAAGAAACTACCTACTTCTATTTTTAGTAGTTGAGTATAAATACGCTTGGCAAAAAATGTAATCATGTGAAACAAGAAAAAAATGCACACGAACAATTCAAACACTTTATGCTGTATTACGTTTGGCAATATGCCAAACCATGTATTGGTATTATTAAAAAGGTGAACAATAACGAATTCGTTCTTATTATTTTATTTATGATATTTGTTCATTTGGCAAACGCAGCATGCTTCATTTTGACATTTATTGCAAAAACAGACGGTTGCTTAAAAAGAACCACTACATATTTACGAGCATTTAATGGCTTTTGAAAACGCTTGGAGATCTTAACGTTGAATGCATATATTTATCATATTGATTTCCGCTTATGTATTTCCATTATGACTACTTCAATTTCCACACAATAAAATACCAATTTACACATAAACAAATGTTGCCTGTATTAAGTATTTAACGTAAAATTGAGTGTTACAATAAATTTTTCGAAAAATTGATATATAAGATATAGATAATATGCTTTTTGATATACATGGATGTACCAAAGATAGCAAGTGAATATGGACTTACGATAAACTGAAAGAGTAGTAACCTTGTGCATAGATACTAAAGTAATGGAGAATGTAAAAGTGATGTCTGAGGAGAAGATTAAAACAATTAGTGGGTATTCAGAACCTTAGAAAGTTCGGCCCCACTATGCGACATAAGCGTGACTGACTTAATACGTAGTATAAATACTCTACAATATTGTACATCTTAAAAGGGTCTACAAAAAAATCCACGATGGTACATGCCTATCTCTTAGGGATAACCCACATAATAATTTTTATCCTTTACTTTTTATGAGAAGTAATGACTTATTTACGAAGCGATTGTAGGCAATACAGCATTAATTCTTATCCAATTAAGTACCTTAAATACATTGTGCATTTAATATAGATCAATATGGCGCTTTACAGCATGTAATTTAAATGAATATTTTCGAAGATATTACAGATTTAAAATGCAGGGGCATAGCAATTGAGGCTGTACCGACCTGTATCGAAAAGTTGGAGGATCGCTATAATCAGTGTATCACCCTTGAAGGGAATTATGTTGAATAAAAAAAACGAATTATCAAAAAAAATGTGTTTTACTAGTTTAGGCCGGGGACTTTTCAATTGACCTGTTAATTAAGTAGAGTGCATTCTGCATTCGGAAAAGAAAGAGTAATGTTAGCAAATAATATCGGCCTTCCGGGGCCCTCGTGAGGACGAGGGCCCTGGGCACGTGCCCCGTGTGCCCTTATGGTAAAGACGGTATTGCTTATGTGGCAACTAAAAATAACCGGATATTAATTTTCTTTAGTCTGGAATTTAAACGGGCTTGTTATGTGACTTTTCATCTTCGTCCGTATGCTTTATGTTAGGTAAGGTAGAAAAAGGTCGAATAGCAAACGGGAGAAATTCATGACGGTTAGCGTTAAGACTGTCATATATCTTTTTTGCCGAGGCTAATATTAAAGTAGCTCCTTATTTATGGACAGACATTAATATTATTCAGCCGTTAAAAAATATGGATATCGCAGCCTTTGCCCTTTTAAATCGATATAAATAAACCGAGTTAGTACGTACCTGCTATGTCTACATTAATAGTAATGGTCCTACTCTCTTATTACCTTACCGAGCTCCATTATGCCGACGCGTTACACTTTACATTGATGTGAGCACATCTGGTCTTAATTCGCTCTCTGAGATGTTTGCCATCTAAATTACCTGTAGGATGACACTTAAACGTCTTTTTCCTCTTCAGAGGAGACGTAGACACTAACGTAATTTACGCAAAGAATAGCTCCTGTTTAATAAGGAAATCGTACTAAAGTAAATAAACGAAGCATAACCATTACATGTAAATTATGCACCTGAAATTAATTTAGTAATAACCATACCTCTTTTGATAAATTGTAATCGATAATGTTCAAGATTTTATATTAATTCCGTAAGCCACTGTTTCGGTTTAATTTTATTATTTTTTTAGTCGTTAAAGATAGATTTGCTTATCATTGTTCAATCTATTTTATTTTATTATATTGGAAATTTTCATAATTTCAAATGCATGTAAGGCAGTCACATATCATTTGAATGTTCTTTTACAAACAACAATAGGCCGTTTTGGTCCCAATGGTCAGATTCTGCGAAGGTCTTCGACGGCAACCATTACCATCATCATAAGGTCGTTAGTCTTAAGACTGGTTGGACACACATCTCCACTCTTTCCTATCCTCAGCTAATCTTCCTAAAACTAGAACAGTCCACATCCTTAACTATTTGCGAACAGTAATCTAATCTAGGTCTACCTCTACCCCACGTAACTCCCGCTTCTGCCTCTAATCTCTGACTAGCCCTTCCTGCCTGAGAAGGTGTGTAGATAGATTGATAGAACCTATCTCGCCTATTTCTTATTGGCTTCCATTGACTCCTCTGTTCTCCTATTCTTTCTATAACCCCTTGTTTTCTAACCTTCTCTATCCACGGTGTCCTCATCATTCGCTTGTAACACCACATTTCGAACGCTTCTAACTGTTTCTTTTCCGCCGCGCTCGCTGTCCATGTTTCGCACCCATACAGCGCCGCGCTCCAAACATACACCTTTAACAATTTTTTTTAACGAATTTCTAAATTAACCGTTCGCGAGCATAGAAGTTATTTTTTTTTTTATTAAAGACGACTCGACCCTGCTTTATATCCCTACTACTCCTTCTGTCCTGACTTATCTGACTTCCTGGATACCTAAAATCGGCTACATCTTTTAATTTTTCGTATCCTATTTTTATATTCGCTCTTTACTTTTTCTTCCCTTGCATACCAGTATTTTTGTTTTACTTTTATTTATTTTCATACAGTATTGTTTTGTCAGTACCGCCTCTATTTTACTTAAAGCTATCTCTAGGTCCTCCTTGTTAGATGTTTATCTGAGCATACTGATCTTTTACCCCTGTATATCTATCCCTACAGTTGCACTGTCTTTAATGATGTTAATCGCGTCTTCTATGTATAGATTAAAAAGTAGCGGTGACAGTGTGCATCCCTATCTGACTCCCTTCCTAATATTTACTTCTCTACGTTCCAGCCCCAGGTCTATAACTGTCTGTTGCTCTTTATACAAACTAAGTATTACTCTTCTATCTTTGTAACTCATCCATCTTTGTTAATTTTATTATCGATGCACTTCAATTGTATGCAAGTTACAGGAATTTTATAGCTCGAGACAGTCATATTTTGTTGGGTTCTTCCCCTTATTGGCTTCTGGCTCGTATCCTTTTGTGGTATACCAGGTAATCGTGGTGGCACCATTTTTGATTTTGTCACATGATTTAGAGTTTTGTTCTTGTTTTTGTTAATTTGCGTTTTTAATTCATATTTTCTTCGTTGTGCCTGTAGTTGTAATCCGTTATTTTAAACTTAATAATTCATTTATAAATAAAGTCTGTATATTGTGTTTTATATCGAGCTTCATTCGCTCCGTTAACACCAACATTTTGAGAAAATACTGCTCGTGATTTCACGGCAAACAGCCACAGTTAAAGAATTTTGACAAAATAATTTCAAATTCAAAATAATGTAAAAACTAGTAACTGAATTCGTACAACCAAATCGGGTATAATACTAAAAAAAAAAACATGCGGGAACAGAGTAATATTTACATTATTACTTGGTGGTGGTATTTCGTGAGGGTAATACAGCAATCTGAGTTGTTAATGAGTAAAATGTAATTGTTCAGATAACATTCAATGTTCAACGTTAACTTATAAAAGAAGTCCAATACAGGATCTTGCAAACTTTAAGACCTTTACAAGAATACCCTTTTGTAGTCCACCGTTATAATTTACAACTCATATAACGGATTAATGCTTTTAGGTAAATACTGCCAAGTCATAATGCAAAAGCTTTACAAAGGCCGATAAGTAAGGAACAAATAATAAGCGTGTTCTATAATAGGGACGACATAGGAAATTGGCTTTGTTCATTTGTATAATGAACTTATTTTGACAAACAGCTCTACCTATTTCTAAAATTCCCTTCGGATCCATTTACCTTTTACTTTAAAATGTAATATAAGTGTTATTGTTTTTTGATACAATCAAATTTTTGTATCAGAAATTCAAAACAATTATTATATTACATTTTGAAATATTCAGTGAGCAAATCGACTCTGTTACCCGGATGTGTGAAATGATTAACAGGTGGATCAAAATCGACCTTGCGTTTAGATTTATTTCCTTCCGCTAACAGCACGGATTCCATAAAGTAAGCTGGGGTAAGGGCAATAAAATGATGTACAGGCCGGACGAAGGAAGCTGGCGAGCGGTCGCGCAGGTACTTGTCCATTTATGACTTGTTTGGGTAAGTCACTTGGAACCGATACACAAATAAGCTTTCAGTAGGCGTAAATTATAGTATTAATACAGATAGGACAGTAGCATACTAGAAAATAATGTAGAAACATAACTTACCAAAAAGAAAAAATTAACCTATTGCTTTTGTTTTATAGTTAGTTTTCACATTCACTCTCATCATGGGAATCTCAATCACTGTCACCAACATCAACAATTAGTTCTTCAGTTTGTCTGTCTATTACTTGCTCACTGATCCTTATTTTTAAATATTTAATCTACGCCCCTGATAGGAATACTGAAGAAAGAGGACTGCAATCGTTATACCTAAAACTGCCTACTTTTGCCACCACGCATCCACGCCATTTTAAAATTTCCGCCAGCTTCCGGCGTCAGTAAGTAAGTACCTTAAAGCCTTAAACTCTTTACCGAGTGGCATGGCCTAGAGCTTTAGACCATTGCTTAGCATTCGGGAGGACGCCGGTTCGATTCCGGGTCCGTCTGCCTTGATCGAAATTTTTCTGTGGTTTCCTTCGATGATTTAGGCAAATACTGCTGGGGCATTCCACAGAAAATCTTTCATTCCCTTCTGTCTCCATTTCGTCCGCCTCATCTTTCTCACCCGAACCACAACCCACCCATTCCCACGATTCCTGAAAGGAGGATGAAGAAGGCCTTCCGCTCTACCTTCCGGCGTAGTCCATATGGAATGCCCGCCCACTAGTATTAGTGGCGGATGGGATTGAATCACCTAAAAGTTCTTTTTTTCTAAATGACAGCCACTGACATTTGAAATGCGTTGATTGTAGTGCGGATTTAACTTGTATTCTACAAGCATTATGGTGAAGTCGTAAATTGGGAAACGAGAATGCACATTTGTTATGTGTTGATTGGTGAACACAAGCGACAGGTCCTATGTCGCCACTGTATATAGTATTTCATGCAAGAATGTGTCCTGCTTTGATATACACTTACTCCTGTTGACGGCTGACGGAATATTGTGGTAGCTTCTCTAGATTTTGATAAAACGTGCCACTTTAATGATTATTTTGTTGGCCAATGATTTCAAAATTCAATTGTCAGTTGAAATGCGAAATTACCACAAAAATAGACACCATACAAATAATGCAGTCACATCCTAATATATACGAATTAGTGAAATGTCTTAAAGGAGAAGAGATATATGGATAAATATATAAAAACTGCATAACAGATAGAAAATTTCTCAATTTAGAAGGTAATAGAAGAAGAGTTACTTATATTAAACATCACAAATGTATAGAAAAAAAATAACATAAAATATAATTATCGGAAACTCCAAACGCACACTTACGTCATTATCTAATCTCCCAACAAAAATTATTTTTTAAACACCACAGTAGTATAGTCTTAAGCCTGTTAAAAGTGTGAAGATATATGTATGAATATACCAAAACTAACAGGTTGCGTACTAAACAGGGTCCATTTTTGTGGAGGTTGATTTTGACCGGAAGTCATACAATGATTTACTGATCCTGTATTACTATAACGATTGATAAAGATGGATAATTAAAAATTAAAAGGTTAACATTGAAACAAATATTTCATGTATGTGTGGATCATCATAGGTACCAAATTACATATAAATTCTAGTTAAGGTCAATTAATTTTTCAAATAACAAAATCGATTACTAACTATTTTAGTTATATTTAAATAATTTTACAACCCACTGTTTGTATTGCTTCAACTAAAATGTACATAACTATTAATCGTGATGCTATAATTTAATTTTAATTATTTGCAATTAAATAGCAAATGTTTATTTGCCACACCGATCTGCCTTTAAAAATTAAAATTCTTTGTTTCATTGGCATTTGAGTTACTCCATCATTTGTTTAGAACATGAAGTGATGAGTGTTATTAAATAATTATCACTTAACAAGCAGATATCTATGTATGAATTAAATAAATTTTTTATAACAGTTTTAAATGATGTGCAACTTTGATAATCTTTGGTATTTAGTCATGCAAATAACCGCATCAAACATTGGAATAAATTCTTTGAAATATAATTATTAATGTCACCTTTTACTTTGATTCAGGAATGCAGTTTCACAAAAGTTGCTCCGTCAGTAGTTTAAATATTGCATATCACCAGAAACTGGAAGCATTTGTTTTTAATTTGAGGAACAGTGACAATAGAAATAATTAAGAAACAAAAAAAAAATCCGTTTCATGTAAAAATAGCCTGTCCAATTCCAAGAGCATAATTTAAAAACCAAATTTTACCGACCGAATTTTTGACTGATTTTCAAGAAAAGTTTCTTTTAATACCTTTTATGACCGACCTGTAACATTCAGCTAGAACTTGTAAGGTGCTTAAAATTGACTTACGTGTCAAATTATTCACACCTCATTACAGTAGTGAATGGAACTTTTGCCTTCGTACCTATTTTCGAGTACGATGACAGAATCGATCAGCATGGTGCAGCTGCTTGGAATTTCTAATAGAAACATCTTTACTACTGGCTTTTAGTTTAACTTAAGGAAATCCAAAACCTTACCACCTATGTATGCGTATGCATTTAAAATAGAACAGCATGTCTCAATTTCACCAAATAGGGCATCTCAAATGTAGCTACTATTTCCGGCGATTGTAAGTTCGGCCGATTTAATGCGTTTTTGTTAATTGCAGTGGTAAATTTGACCGGAAACGTTTGATAATCCTCAAAAATAAAATATAAATTCGGCCGGTTTGTATCCAAGTAGATGCAGATATTAAAAACGCGAATACCACATCTCCAAACGGCAAAACTGTGTGAAAAAATATATTTCTTTGTGGTAACTACATAAAGAAAACGACAGTCTATTTTACTGGCCCAATTGGTCATAGTATTTATCATATTTACCATTACGAGTTGGGAATTATGCAAAGAAACCGGTAAATTTGATAAATTCATCATAATTTAGTGGTGATTATGCATAAATACCAGTCAATATATATAAACACCAGTTTATTACTTTCCAAGAACTCGCACGTTTTCACGCATTCACACATGTATTCATATGATGCTTTTTTCTTCCATACGCCAGCTGTGTGACCTATTGACTCGCACTCTTTTTTAATAAGCGTAGAATATCGAGACTAATCTGATTTATGTATGATACCTACACGTATTTGCACCCTTCGCTAACACTGCTTTGAAATTGTATATGTATATATTGTACGTAATTAAATAATTGACCATTTATTATTTTATGAATTTATATTATAGTGTAAAATAAGTATCAGGGTTTAATTATTATTCTTTATGTATGTATCCTATTTTCACCTGCTTCTAATCTATTAATTTAGCACTTGCAGAGTGTAAAAACGGCCACATTTTAACCCAGACTAGGTGCTGCAATTTATTAACAAAAAGTTTATTTAATTTGTAGGTAAGTACTTGCTACAGTATTGATTACGTAAACAGTAGTTAACTTGAACAATTATGTAATAAAGAAAAATTTGGCCTTCTGAATATAAATTGAACAAGAAAAAGCGAAGCGTATTGAATTTATTTACAAATACTTGAAAAACGTAGATTTCTCTTCGTAGAAAATTAAATATGTATGTGATTATGTTTTTGTATTTGCAATAAAATGTTCAACGAACCTTTTCGACATCGTTAATCGACATATGGATATTTATTATACCTTTTTTAATTAAATCGTTTTACGGCACATAACTAAAAATAACAATTCTAAATTGATTGTTAATTCAAAATACTTAAATCGAATGTATCAAACAACAGATAAATTGAATTCCAGTTTTCGCTCGATTTAATTAAAAAGGTATTAGCTGACAATTTAATGAATTATTTACGTGATCGGTTATTCCGTTTATAAATTTTTTAATTAAGAATTTAACGTTGAAATATCCACGAGGAAGTAGCTTAATACATAATATATAGAATCGTTGTGTTATATTCTTACACTATGTCGACTATACACGGACACGTTCCAAAATTTAACTATGAAATTTGAAATTGATTGCATTACGACAATAAAAATTAAAAACGAAAAAAAAAACTATTAAAGGTACTTATTAGTCAGAATTCGATGATGTTTAAAGGGCAATTTAAAAGTATTCTTCAGATGATGTTTTTAATGTAAATTTCCTTACGCAAGCTATTAAATATTAGTTTAAACTTAATATTAATTCTGGAGTTTATAAATAAACTAGTTTCTTTAAAAAAATAACATTTATGTACCTCTATCTTTAGAAACAAACTACAACATTAGATTCCGCGAATGTATTAGATATTAATATGTGCTGGAGGGTTTTTATTTGCTCGACGTCGATAATAAAATAAACATAGTTTTGAATAACAAACTTAAGGTAATCACGAAAATGCGCTTAAATCAATTATTAAAAATATAATTCAATTAAATTTTTGTACAACTTATTTTAAAGATGACAATTTGTGTGAAAATCTAGGGCAGTTCTGTGGGAGCCAGATTAATAGAACATATAACCCTAAACTCCGCTTAAAATATTTGATAACGTAAAACTCGTTTCTGCATCGAAAGTGTCATCCTCAGTTACAGACTGAGACTCAGTCTTTGACTCAGAATGACATCTTGATTGAAATTCAAATGAAGTTCTGTGGAATTGAGATAAATATTACATTAAAACCCTAAATTCCACATAAAATGTTTGGTAGCGTGAAACTCTTTTCGACATCCCAGGTGTCATCCTGAGCTACAGATTGAGTTTTAGTCCCTAAGTCAGAATGACACTGGATAAAATTCAAGTAGAGTTCTGTGGAATTGAAATAAATAGAGCACTAATTCTACATAAAATATTTGGTAACGTAAAACTTTTTTCGACACTGAAGGTGTCATCCTCATCCACAGATTGAGTTTTAGTCCCTAACTCAGAATGGCACTTGGGTAAAATTCAAATAGAATTTTGTGGGACTGAATTAAATCGAACATTAAAACCCTAAATTCCACATAATATGTTTGGTAGCGTAACTCTTTTCGACACTCAAAATGTTATCCTTAGCTATAAATTGAGTGTTAGTCTTTAACTCAGAATGACACATTGGATAAAATTAAAATAGAGTTCTGTGGAATTGAAATAAATAGAGCACTAATTCTACATAAAATATTTGGTAGCGTAAAACTTTTTTCGATACTGAAGGTGTCATCCTCATCCACAGATTGAGTTTTAGTCCCTAACTCAGAATGGCACATTGGGTAAAATTCAAAAAGAATTTTGTGGGACTGAATTAAATCAAGCAGTAAAACCTTAAATTTCACATAAAACGTTTTATAGAACTTCATTAATTCGATTTTCAAATTATAAGTATTCATTACGTACGATTAGTTTCTGTTTAAGTTTAAGATATAATTTCTAAAGAGCCCTTTGATCTTTACAATTGATGTAAGAAATAAGATTATTTGTTGTATTACTATAACAAATATAAAATTTCTCCGTCAATCGATTTCCACGAAAAATGAATTCACATGTTCACTTCATTATGAATTTTTTATCGGTAGCATATGGTATGACTGTCTTATAAAAAACTAAATACTAAACTTTTTTCTTTATTTCAGGTAAGAAAGCCACATTTTCTTCGGCCAACGGTCTTAAAATAGACGTTGTAATCGTCTACAGAAATAAAGAGAGGGTTTTTTATTCGTCACGTAAGTCTAAAACAATTTCTTATTCTATTCGGTATAGACGGTTAGATATACGTTAGTCTCTGTAAACTTCAATGAAATCGGTTAATATTTTTATATGTATTAATTCTACAAAGAAATGATAAAAACAATTGAAAGTATAATCCCCCTGTTGAGTGGATTTAATTTTTCAAATGAAAACATACGTATATAAATCTCATGATATTAGTAGTTTATAGTATCATATTTGACATATTGTAGATTCCCTGGATATTGCTTTTTTATTTTCCATGAATTTGTATTAATATTTTTGTACAAGTTGCTTTAATCTTAATAAACAATATCTTGGTTAAGAAAGGACTCGAAGAAAATGCTACGTAGAAACTATTAAGCAATTAAAAAAAAATAATTACTTTCCTTTGTCTTAATTATTGTCTACGGAAAGAAAAACCGCACCATTCGTGGATTCTACTTTTCAAAGTAGAACCTAATTTACAGTTTACAAAACAGGAAGGCTTTGTTTCATTACCGGGGCTTTGTCATGTAAAGGTTACTAGAAATGAAGGGTGGCAAGACCGTATTTTGACCCTAACAGCAGACAAACTTCAACATTTAAAGATACGACCAACTACCCAACGGATTTTGATGTGTTTTTTTTTTAATAGATAGAGTGATTCAAGAGGAAGGTTTATATGTATAATACATGCATAATATAGTAGAGAAACACTGATAATTTTAGAGTTTTCTAATGTGATGTCGTAAATAAATACTTTTTTTGTGCTTACATTGCAAACGCTGACTGAATCCTACGAGATAGATCAAAATAATGTACTACAGTATTGTACATCCAAAAAAGGCCTAGAAAAGAAATCCAGGGTGGTATATGTCTATCTCTTAGGGATAAGCCACAATAACAATTTTAATAATTGCTTATTTACGAAGCGATTTTAAGCAATACAGCATTAATTCTTATCCAATTAAGTACCTTAAATACATTGTGCATTTAATATAGATCAATATGGCCCTTTACAGCATGTAATTTAAATGAATATTTTCGAAGATATTACAGATTTAAAATGCAGGGACATAGCAGTTGAGGCGGTACCGGCCGGGAGGCCGATTTCTATTATCTAATGAGAAAAAACTGTGAATGTTGTATATACAGACATTCTGTAGTATATTTAGTATGTTCAGGGGGTATCTTTTGAAGATTTCCCCTTTTCGATAATAATCTAAACAAAAAAAAAGTATATTTAGTATCACCACTGCACCCGTGCGAAGCTGGGGCGGGTCGCTAGTTTAACATATAATAATACGCCTTCCCCCTATAGATTGACTAAATTTAACTCCTTTTATTAAAATATCTAAGAATTCCAGATAAAAGTATATAATTGATGGTTTTTGGAAAGACGAAATGACATTTTAATATCATATTTTAACTGCAACATTTATCTAATTGATTGACACTATATGTTCCTCATTGAATTGGTTTGTTTTATGGCAAACATTTTCTTTAACAATATCTTTCGTTTCAAAGTTTCCTTCTTAAACTGGGTTACTGAATTCATATTAATGTAAAAGTGGGTTTCAATTTCAGTCAGAACTTTTGAAAAGGAACGAATATTTGAATGAGAAGAAAGGCTGTGCGAAATTCGTTTCTTGGTAAACAAACCCTAAATAATTACCTGTTAATGTACTTGTTTACGCTTTGTGTTCAATTCGATTGTTACCAAATTTTCTCAACTTGAGTTATTGTATTTAATATTGGAGTCAACATTTGAATTTACCGTTAAACTGTAACCAAATGTGTGATATTTCGCTTCTTGTTCATATCTGTTATAAACAGGGCCGTCTAAACAAACCGGGCGGTTTCCCAGGGCGGCCAAACCCGCCACGGATTTATTTTTTTAGGTTGAAGGTTCTGTATTTACTAAAAAGAAAATTTGTTATGCGGTTCAGCATGGCCGCAACTTGCCCAATTGAACAACATCTTGCTTCTTTTTCCTCTTATTATTATTCACCCCTTCGCTCGTTTTGGGACAAGTAATAAAAACAGACCTAATGTGAACTAACATTTTACGGTACAGCTCATTTATTAAACTCTATAAATGGGGGTCGGCATCTGTATGATAAGCTGACCATTTCCGTTTGTTACGTATATTTTGTATAACTATATATAAGCAAAAGTATTCTAAATCACCGAGCGGCATGGTCTAGAGCAGTGTTGCCAATTCGAGGGATTTATCCCGATTCGAGGGATTTTTGACGTTCTCGAGGGATAAAGGGCTTTTTCCTTATTTTTGCCGAATTTTTTTGTAATTTGCCATTTTCTGGTTGGTTTTGTTTGATTTTGTTGACCTGATATTATATTATGAAGGCGCTCATTTTTCTAATTGTAAATGTAAAATTTTGTCAGCTATAATCGTATAATGCTGTACGATGAAACGGTTGATATACGACGGCGACGTGCGTTCAAGCCTACTGGTGCAGCCTGCAGGTACCTGCTCAAGTCCCTACGATAAATTGTCTTGAACTTTTTTGAATTGTATATTGTTTTCGTATCATTGTATGGTCTTCAGCAAACATCTTGAAAGTGACCAGTCAACAGATCAGAAACAGATGTTAAAACTAATAAAAATAAATGTTTGAATTGGTGTATTGTTCCAAAATCCGAACATCTAAACATCTAAACCCCCAAGGCCTGGTTTTGTCTGCATTTTTGGGAAACGAGATAACTACATACAATAAAATTATCGGTATTATACTATCGACACGAAAAGTTGTCCATGTTTACAAAAATATTGTATATTTTTTCTTCGAATAAACGATTAAATTAACGAATTAAAAAATAATAATAGTAATAAGTTGGAGGGATTTTTAGAGAAAATATGGGACTTTTTGGACCTGCGCGTGGAGGGATTTTTAGAGAAAATATGGGATTTTTTGGATTTGTGCGTGGGATTTTTTCCTGTAGTAGGTTGGCAACAGTGGTCTAGAGGTTTAGTCTATTGCTTAGCATTCGGGAGGACGCCGGTTCGATTCTGGGTCCGTCTGCCTTGGTCCAAGGCCACCCTTCCTCACGATTCCTAAAAGGAGACTGAAGAGAGCCTATCTTCTAGCGTAGTCCGGAGGGACTGCCTGCCCATCAGCATTACTGGCTGGTGGGAATGAAATACCCTGAAGTTTTTTTTTTATTCTAAATCATCGCTCTTTACTTCG
Organism: Agrilus planipennis; assembly: GCF_000699045.2. NCBI lineage: Eukaryota > Metazoa > Arthropoda > Insecta > Coleoptera > Buprestidae > Agrilus > Agrilus planipennis. The sequence goes on from NW_020442430.1 coordinate 786,144, forward strand.
CTATACCCTCGACATTATTCTAAGAAACAACCTTCATCGTCTGTTTGCTTGGTTTAGGAAATCGTTACTTAATGTTCTAGGGAAAAATGCCCCCTTTGAAAGAAAATCCCTGAAAAGTTATTTTAAACGAAAACTAATAATTTGTAGTCCAAAGAGTAGCTCTTTCAGTAACCCCCCCCCCAAATTTCCTTAATGCTGTGAAAGCTTTAACGATATTACAGACCCTACCCGTTTCTGTAGCTTCTGGAGAAGGAAGCTTCTCCAAATTAAAAATAATAGAAAGTTATTTAAAATGAGGTATGGATCAAAATACGAGGGTGGATTGATAAGTTTCCGGCCTAACCAAGAGATGACGCCACTAGGCCTACCTTGAGGTGACATTCTATAGTACCATCCTTGGATAGCTTGTAGCTATAGTTTCAGCCCGATCTCCTTGCTAGTGTAGGTTTGACAGCACG
>NW_020442430.1:787962-797348 GCF_000699045.2 Agrilus planipennis
GTCAATATTTTTAAGGGTGGCTATTGAACAGTTTGCCCGCGGCGGCCTTAACTGTAGAGACGGACCTGATTATAAAAAAAAATTGATAATGAAAAAAACTGTGCTCTTTGTTTCAGTCTTTAGAAAATACAACGTGTCTAAGAATAAGATCATACTGGAAAATTAAATTACTCGCTCTACTAAAAGTCAATTTAAAATCAATTCAGAAAGAAAATTAAATTTTGTAGAAAATCTATATACATTTTTTATCAAATACGTTTGAAATAAGGTTTTAAAGGAAGAGATATGCTTTCAAATTAAGTGTTATCTATTTTAAGTATTTATTTATCTTTTCTGCGGTTTTTGTTATTCATTGTGGTATAAGTTGTAGATCCTGTAACGCAGTCGTATACAATACGTGTAGTGTCGAGAATAGCTGAAGATTTCTGTCGCTCATAGATTATTTACCCTTACAAAGAAATATTACTGGAAGTACACCGAGTTAATACAGATTTCCGTGTTGGTTTCGATTTGTTCAACAAAATATATGTGCTGCGCACTTTTACGACTTTTTGTATCTCCAATAAAACACAGCAAAAATGGACTGAACGTAAGTCTGCACTGAACAAGACTAACATAAAATAAACAAGAAGCGTGACAAGAAACTGATTTCCGATAATTTAAAAATTTACAAACAAAAAGCACTAGCTGCAATGTATATTTTTCTCTATTTTAAAACCTAAGGATAAACATAAGTCGCATCAATATAAAGATATGGACTACAGACTACGGTATAATATAGAAATAAAATGTAAACTAAAGGTGTGGAGGCGGTCAAGCCGATAGGGGTATCAAGAGCCCAGAATCTATTGCCTACAATATTAGTTTAAACTGCTGGTTAAGTTAGCTATTATTATGTATCTTCAGTTTAATTCTAATGTTAACTAAAATGCGTAGAGACCAAAATACAGAGCAAGGAATGGAACTAACGGGACTCACCACCCCTTAACATGCAACCACCATCAGGGGAGGTAATGTTACCCGTGTTTTAAGATTCTGACAGTGTAATTTTGGTAGATTACTTGCAAAATAGGGTCACAATTACAGATGCTTATTATACTAACTTAATTACGCCAGTTGATGAAAGAAACACGTTGGGGAAGTTACGCATCAGAATAATGCATCGAATGAAACGTAATACATCACTGCAAAAGCTGCAACAGCTAAGGCGGGCTTCGAATTAATTAAGCATCTACCATGTTCGCCAGATTTGACTCCTAGCGATTACAAACTGTTTCAAAAACTTGCGTGGTAAACGATTTTCGTCAGATAAAGTTGTGCGGTAAATCAGTTTAAGTAAGTCATTTTTTCGAGAGGCGTTAGAAATGCTAAAACATCGATGGTAAAAACAGAATTGACAATAAGTTAAAAAATAAGTGTAAAATATTTGTAAATTTATTGTTGTAAATCAGCCAGGGGCGGAGCAAATGAATCAGCCTTCGTACATTCTTGAAATAGTGGCAAAATTTAAAATTAAAATCATCAATCCAGAAGATATTGATGAGAGTTAATACGTAATTCACTTTGCTGAAAACATTCAATAAATAACTAACTACGCAGATGCATTTTTTTATTGGGTCCGCCTGAAGTAAAAATAGAAAAACAGGTGTATTAAATTATATTATTAGTCGTGTCAGGGGTTTGTTAAAATTGTTCTGTTAAATGTTACGAGTAAATATATAAAAGCGTCACAGCCAGAGGAAGTATTTATTTATGAACTTAGTACCTAATATAGCGCGCTCAATATTGTAGACATTTGAATACTAGATAGAGAGAGATACAGACACAACACTAAAATGGAATTATTTATTAATATCTTTTAAAGGCAACGGAATGGTTGTCTAGTATTATTATTTTTTTCATGTTCTGGAGGAAGAAATCCAATTCAAAGAGAAGCTATTAATTTATTAGATTCTTTTTACAAATTTACAGTTAAAAATACAAAAAGGGCTTACTCAAATGAACCACAATCAAAGTTTTAATTAAAGTGGATACGTGTTTGCACACTTACGTTGTAAGGACTTTCAAAGCAAGACTAGTCTCAATTACTTGTTTACGATGAATTCAGATGTATAATTTATTTTCTTATAAGTATTATGTTACTCACATATTTCATCAGTTGTTGATAATTTTCGATTTATGATATTCCTAGAAGTTTGTTGTTAGTCGGATTCGAAATTTTTACCGAGAGATCTGGAAATCGGTTTAATCGTTTCGTTTTTACTTCGAAATGGAAATTGTACGAAAGACGCCAAAAATAGATTTTCTGAACATATTTTTGTATAAGAAAGGTTTTGTACATATTTTTTCTTGAAAGAAGCTTCGTTGAGTTATGGTCGCGGGAACACTGAGATTTTTAGGGATAACTAAACCTATTTCGATAACTTTCTTTGCATGGTTTTCCTTCTGGAATCCTAATCGTCAACAGTGGTTTTAATATATCTTTTTAGGTTTGGAGGTTAAAGGCTGATTGGCTATCAACTTTCGTCCTCAAGTATAACGGTTTCTTCGGTAATGGAGGCATTTAATTGTTCAATAGTTACATCGTCAGCATTTTCGTACAAGATTGACTGGGGCAGTAGTAAAAAACATTTAAGCAATCGAAGACCACTCTTCTGCACCTTTTTGTACATTTACACATTTACAGAATATGGTTTTAAGAAATGTGAGGAGTGGTATATTCGGTGGTAGTTAGGATTCGATTGCCAAATATTTATTGCTGGACAATCTTATACGAAAATTCTGACGAAGATATTGTTGCACAATTAAATGCCTCCATTACCGATGAAACTTATGACAATTTTCCACTAAAGGACGAAAGTTCAGATCTTAATTAAGAAGCCCCTAACCAATCATCGACCTCTAAACATAAAAAGATAAACTAGAAACACTGCTGTGGCTTCCAGAGGGTAAATCGCGTAAAAAGGAACGTACCTACTCTATTAATGGTGGTGTGGAAAGTAGTACAGAAATCCTTTTTTTGACGCTTGTGAAGCAGTGGAGGAAGAATGCGATTGGAATGGGGCACCCATGTTTAAAAGTACCAACGTTCTAGCGACGGTAACTGCGCACAGAACCTTATTGGAAGTTCCCTTCCGAATATTATTGGTAAAATCTACTTTAACATAACCTGCAACAGTTTTAATAAACCTCCCTACATTACAATATCCAAATTTTTCCGAAGATTTTCAGAAAACCTGTTTTTGACGTCTTAATATGATGCCGAACGCAGACCTCGCAGAAAAAATTAGGATTTTGATTTTAAAATAAAAACGAAGCGATTAAATCAATTTCCAGCTTTTTCGATAATATTTCCGAATGCAACCTTTTCTGGTTTTCTGAAGGCTGGCCTAATACGTGAAAATCATTATTTTAGCAGAGATTTTACTTTGTGCGCAAGATAGATACTAAAGGTAATTGGAAGCAAAAGATAAATCCAAACTGTAAGCTGTGACCCGGAACGTTCAAAGAATATATGCCCCTAAGTATCTGAGAATGTACATACAAATGCATCAAAGTCTTCAGACAACTCAAACAATAATTCTTTTAAAGTAGACGAAGTCTTTGTGCATTTTTTTTTGGTCGTGTCGCTTGCAGATACGTTAGTTTCGAATGAGAAATAAAAGAAAACATTTGCAATCGGGATTAAAGCCGTTGCCGGTTTCTTGAACCTTTCTGAAGGAGACGAGCGAAATAATTTGAGGGGTAATCAAGGAAATTTCGCAGCAGAGAGTTTTCGCTTTTTTATTGCCCCGCTTTGGTCGTGACGAAGCAGATGGTGTAACCTGAAGTGCGTTTACACACCAGAAATTACGGGTAACATTTCAGGCTTAAAATTTAAGACTACCACTAATGAGAAGCAGACGTCTAACCGCTTTACGTTCATTATGCAAGGAAAATTAAGCAATTTTTCCGGCTTCAGCCGTGCCGATACATAATACCTTCGTATACTTAACATTCAGATTAGAATTACACAATAATTGTGATTAAAAATCTACAACCGCATAATTCATAGGATAAACTTGGAAATTACTGACTTTTCACTTTTTGAAAAAAAAAAATAGTAATAGGTATGTCTAAAGCTCTAAAAAATCCAGCTGAAGATATAGCGGGATTTCACTTATTTTGACTTCACGAGGTAACAAATATTTTCCAAAATATCTCATAAAATATTAGGTTTACGATGACTTTTCATTTCTTCTTTTTTCATATTTTCATTTTCATCAATTATCGTTTCAGCAGAAAATAACTAAATAGTGAGACACGACCGGCCCCAACAAGAGCCACACACCACCAGCCTTATTTACCCATGGATTAGACCTACGGGAGATAGCATTTGAATAAACGCTTTTTTTTGAATTCTAACTCAAATTTTGTATGTTACTTTTAAACAACTAGCCAAAGTTAAGTAATGTAAGCTAGATCATTTATGAGATATTTAAAAAAAATTGGTTTTCTTAGCCTTTGACCACCTACAATTTTTGTAGACGTCCAGTGGGTTTTATGGACATTTAATAAATTATATACTTGTGACACTAAAATAAGTAGAGTCCCGATTTATTAAAGGTTTATCAAACACATTTTTGACAATTCCAAAAACAAAAAATTGAAATAGACCACAATTTTGAAATTAACATTTTTCGACCTTTTTTAATAATTTCAAGACTAATCGGAAGTCATTAGTTTTTGTTGGGTATATTAATGAGCCTTAAATTCTGCACTATTTTAACTGAATTTCTACTTCTTCTATTAACCAATACTGCCATGCTAGAACCTCCAGCAGAGCACTCGCAATAAATAGATTCGTTATCGTAATATCGTAGGATACATTTGTTTTTAACGGTATTAAAGCGTGATAATGATTATAAGGTAAACAAGTGAAGAAAGTGAGTCTTATGAAATCCTACAAATGGCGCGGTAAACGCCATCTGTAGTACAATGCTACATTTTACGGATCACTATGTATCCAGGCGTAGCTCACCACTAGGTGAAAGGCATGTTATCATATTCGAAAAAAGAAATTCGAAGGGGTCAGTATTCTGTCGAAACGGATAATGCCTAGTTCCCTCCCATATACCTGTTTTTAATTAGGGTTAAAATGTTCAGTATGTCGAATTCCCTCCTAATTATATATCAATTACCTCCCAAAGGCGGCGGATGAACTTGAGTGCTAATTTCCACTATAAAGTCATAAAGAGTTGTTTAAATAATACAGCCTCATATCAGATATAAATCTTAATAATAGATTATAGATACCACAATAATTTTCAATGTGAAATTTCTGTTAAAATGCGAAGTGTTTCATCTAATTTTAAAAAGATTGTTAACAAGACAAACTAAAACTAATAAAGCTTTTGTAGATGATTGCATCAAAAAGCTAGACGCACACGAATTTCCAAACATTGAATTTGTTAAGGTTAAATAAAATCAATAACTACTCGTTAACTTAATTATCGGAGCTGATATGAACGGGAGGGAACTCGGCTAGTACCCGGGAGGAAATTCGACTATCTATATTTTAACCAAAACTGCCTGCGGGAGGGAATTCGGCATCACCGGTCGAAACTGCCAGACACGGATCGCGATTTCGATCTTGTTGGATCTCATCAGCGCGTTGCAGACAGCTTCGACAGAACATAGACCAACTTCTCTTGCTTGCTTAACAGCGCATTTTATGAAATCCTACAAATTAGTCCTCATATGATAGCCAGTATATTTTCAGAACTTAGCTAGTCTACTACAATAATCACGTATATTTACGTTGGAATAAACGCCATATTTGACATCCGTCTTTAGTGTTAACTTAATTAAATAGGAAAACTGCAGGAGATTGAAGATTTAAATTTCATTCATTTCTTATCAGTTTTCTCCGTATATACTTTTAATTTTTTTTCAGACATTTGCAAAGGTACTTTTTAATAGACCGCTAATTATATAGACAGCCTTGCTTGTTCTATTGTTTTCTGTAAAAACAAAATGCAGCGGCGGCGAAAGGTTACCTCACAAACACAATAGTGGGTATTATTTACCCTAATAGGAAAGTAATGCATTTTTTCATTGCTTTATGAAAATTAGAACCTTGCACGAACAAATGCTAATTACGTAACCTTTAAACATGTTTTGTTGCAAATAATGCCATAAGCTAATTATTCCAACCTATAAATGTCAGCAGGTGCGGTTTTGCAAACCTTTTTCATTTCGTGGACAGATTAATCCCTTTATGAAAGATTTACCTCCCTAGTATTGTAACAGTAGTTAGGGCTCACTTTTTTCTAATTGTAAGTCCGGTTAAATTCGTTCTAACCTATGATAATTAATTATTATACGTAACTTATACACATATACTCTACATTTATGACCATCATCATAAGGTCGTCAGTCCTAAGACTGGTTGGACATGCATTTTCACTCCTTTCTATCTTTAACCAACCTTCGCATTTTCCTAAAACTAAGATATCCTACATCTTTAACTATTTGCGAACAGTAATCTAATCTAGATCTACTTCTACTTCTTTTAACACCTGTTTCTGTCTTATGTCTTTGACTAGACCTTCATGCCTGAGAAGGTGTCCTACCAACCTATCTCGCCTATTTTTTATTGACTTCCATAGAGTCCTCTGTTCTCCTATTCTTTCNGCCTAGATTAAGGGTATATTGCTTCCTCTTCCCTTATTTCTAATTTTTGAAAAACCACCAGTGAGTAGGTACTTTGGTTTCCGTATCTCCCGATTAGGAATAATTTTAAATTGGCTTTTGTACTAACTTATACAGGTCTTGGCTTTTCGGCTTTCGGAGCTTGACTCGTAGATATCCCTTGAAGCTGCATATGTATAAGAATAACAACTTCTTTATTTCTCATATTTTTATATTATTACTTTCTTTATCTGTCTCGTGAAACATCAACATTAAGTAATAGTTCCTTCCAGTCGCATCCAGGATGGAGAAATTTATCAAACCTTTTTAATTTCAACCTAAAAAACTATCAGGAATTACCATGATAAAAAAGGATGGTACACGTGTTACACATAGTTACAAAATTACTTATGATAAACATGCATGTGGACAGTGTTCATCAATGTCTATAATTCTGGCGTCAATCTCATTTCCTCGTACAGTTTTCCTGTGCACGGTTGAATTCCGTAATTGTTCCTATTGTTTGTTCGCTTTGATCGACGCTGCACAGGTATTAATTATATTGTTAGTTTTTGGGGCTCCTTCGCATTAAGCTCTCTCACAATTTCCGACAATGGGCCGCCGCCAAACAATTTAATTATAAAGAAGCGCGGAAAGGAGGAGCAAATTGCTTCCTCAAACGCAGACAATACTTTCAGATCGTTATCTATTTTGTGTAGACAATGACGTCATTTTCAAAATTCGAACACTTAACTTAATTCCTACTGTGAACCAAGAAAATTTTGAATACTTCTAATTTACCGTGAAGTCTCAATAGCCCATTCTCTTCATTTTTCGTTCCACTGTACCTAGAGCTCGTTAGGGAAAAATGGTTAAATAAAGGGAATTTGAAAGAGGTTTGAATCAAAATAGAGACTCAACCTTAAATAAGAGTCCAATCCTATTCAACAGACACTTTCTTGGAACTATTACAAAATTATTCATTTGTGAATGTGGATCACACGTAATAATCATAGTACTGGCTGCTTGTTTTTCAAAAATTGGGAAAAAATGAAAATCAACACCGAGAAGAGAAGAAGTTACTTCAAATTTAAAACATCAAGGCTATGACTTTCTGGCCGGCGTTATGAGCAGTGGTCAGTAAAATTGTATAATATCAAGACCAAGACTAAGACCGTTTTTGTACCAGCAAGACCAAGACCAAGCCCGAACGAACAAGACCAATACTAAAAACAAGACCGAATATGTAAAGCTAAGACTAAATACTCAAGACTAAGTGATAGATTATTAGTTCCGATGGATTTATGAGTTAGGCTATTTGAAGCAACTTTTTTTGGAACAAAACATTTTTACTATTTGAAATTTTTAGTTTGCTTTATTAGATTTTAACACTAAACATAAAGAAAAAAAGAAACGTCGCCACTCTTTGAAAAAAGGGATCTACAAGAATGTCCTCGGAGTCCTAAGTGTTATTTGTTCCTATGTCTGGATAACACATAGTTAAATTATAGCAACAAACTCATTTTTTTACTTTTTTTAAGTATCTAAAAGGTCAATTTATGCGTTGGAGGAAAGATCAATTTATGCATTGATTGCAGGAACGATAAGTTTTAGAGTTTTCATAACTCTCACGACTATCGACAGTATTCTCCTTAAAAGTCATGACAAGCTCGCAGATATGGTAGAAAATTTCAGCATTTACGACAATAATTGTGTCGGTAAATAGGAAAATACGTTCATAATTTCAATTTAAAAGTATATGAAATAATGAGAAGGTTGATATCGATTTATAGGTATTTTAAAGAATTTATTTATTACACATTTATTTAATAGAATCATAATGAAAACAATAAATAGCAACTGCTATCATTTCCTTTGAATAAAAGATTACATTTCCATTCTGGCTTGTGTTCATCAATATCCTATCCTATTTAAGGCTTCTAATGTATCAGTTTTCCTATGAAATGCAACTAATCTGTATAATTAAAATATTTTCTAACAAACACCACCTTTATAACAATTATTAACAAGTATTTACTACTTGTTTATAGTTTTCCCTTAGTATGACTTTAAAAGGTACCTACTATTGTGTAATTTGATGAATATTCGAAATTACTTACTGGATTAAAGGAAAGCAATATACATTAATGTATTTTTGATTACTTAAGGAGGTTCCGGCAGTTCATTGCGGAATGAGGAGCGAGGGAAGTAGTCTTATGGAAAAGCCAAGGGGGAAACGGAAAAGCACGGGGCAAAAGTAATGTATGAGGAAGAAAAATTTGTCTTTTCTTTAATGTTTTTTAGTGCAATAACTATTATGTATGGTTCATTTTTAAAGTCAATAGTACCTTTCTAAAACTCAAGAATAGTTATTTATTTGTCTTTATTGTAATTTAAAATGATTAAAAACACTTGCAATTTCCACAAATTTATTATCAACTTAGTTTGTGCTTCACCACCTTTTAATTTAATTTTTTTTTGACGTGACAACGTCTTATAATTTGATGGAGCCCGGCTGCACGCACTGCATTTAAGGCTTGAAGTGCAAGCGAGAGCTCGGAACGATCGACAAAGAGGCACAATCGGCCTCCGCGTTCGGCAGCGTTCGACATCTGTCTCTCTCCTACTTGAGTGAGCGATGCGTCCGCGTGGACAGCTGCTATACAATAATACATTTCCTTTTACCTCCTTCTCTATATCCATACAAAATATCT